>NC_049982.1:10781073-10905265 GCF_000003815.2 Branchiostoma floridae
GAATAACGAACATGCAATGCTGCCATGCTATAGCTAGTCCTATGTATTTGGCAAAACATGTAGGAGCTTGCGCATCCTATTTTTCGTTTTCATTAATTTGATTTATTGATCAATTTACAGCATATCCTGTGGTAGCCTGTTTTTATTTTGATATGAAGGATGAAGTGCCTGAGGACAAATAGTACAGAAGATAAGAAGCTTAAAATAATCTACTGTTGTAGGCATCTGGGACTATAATTACTACCACATCTCGAGTATGATCACTGCAGTTCTCAAGGATCATATAGGTCTTATTTTGATATCTCATGATACAGATGGGCTAGTTTACTATAAACATTGGGGAGTGTTTTCTGAAGATAACCCTTACAGCCATGAACAGTCTTGTTAAAGCATTGACATACGGTTCCTGTTGCTTTTATCCCAAGGTTCCTTGCTACAGTGGGGTTTTCTTGGGTGGTAAGGGGGATTTGGAGTAATGTTTTGTCTGAAAAAGTTTGTTTTGGCTCCAGATTAGCCTTGTTAAGTGGGCTAACCAGGGGTTAGGCTAGTGAGAAGGAGAAGGTTAAGTATACAGACCTGACAACTACCAAGGAACAGCTACTGCTTAGCTCAGGGCCACAGATCTGTGTAGGAAGATGGGGTTATGTCAGCCAAGCTGATGCTGACACAATGAAGGATTTGGACGGGAGACTTTTGAACACTGGGAAGAGTAGACGTCTTGCTGAAAACTGAGTCTACCGAATTATCACACTGTGGAGATCTCAAAACTTGTACTGAGGTACTATAATTGCTTTTAGACTCGCCGTGATTTTATTTTACCGTATTTAGGAAATGGTAAGGAGGAAATGTTGAGTAACTGCTTTGGGGAGGAAATGTTGTGTTTGCATTAGTGCTATAGTCATATACTATAGTACTGTTCTCTGAAAGAAATACTAAAAATTTACCAGTTTTACGTTTGCAGTGAGCAATCACTGCAAAAACCAAGAACATAGATAGAATCCCCACGAAAATTTAACGAATTACAGCAGCCATTTGAGAGACTATGATTACCCTCTGATATAGGAATTCATATGTTTTGACTTTTCAATTTTTACACATAGCTGCAATCGATTGGGCTACTTTGATGTGCAAATGGAGCAAAAACAAAGCTGATCAGCCCTGTTTTGCTTTATGATCCTTTTTAAATCAGGGTGATAAAATGTATGGCTTTCAGGGAGTAGTTTGTGAGTATCAAATGGGATTCAATTAGGCTTTGTACTTTTCACTGACAGTGTGTAGCATTTTATGCAGGGGAAACTTGTAAAAATGGTGTTCTCCATGCCATGAACACAATGGGCCCCCACCTTGCCATGAAGTGAAGTGAGCTGTTGGCAGCTTTTACGGGAGCTGTAACTCCTGAACAGCTGTGGTCCTTGTGTCCTCGCTGTGAGTGAACGACATTAGGCAATTTGCAGGGTGAGGTTACAGTTGGGTTTGCATTGATTCTGTTATGGTTGAAGGACAGCTGAATAGTTAAGCCATGTGCCAGCTGTTGTAATGTAACCGCTGCCATAGTAAAATCAAGGACAGCCTTAGAGCAAGGCCATTGCCATATCAACTTTTTGATTGCAAACACTTTAATATCTATTTTAGTGCAGATAAAAGTGCTATATGCTTAGATACAAATGCACTGCTACCATCTACAGTCATTGTGATGATTATCAAAAGTGTGTTTCTTGAAGGGGTCCTAAAGTAAACTTCAAAGGTTAATTACTGATAGCGATTAATTTTAGGAGGCAATAAATGCAACCCCCAAGTACGCTCTAATTAATCTATGCAATCTCAGCATGTGTACTGCTGAATACAGTGTGTCTGGGAAGGCCTGACAAAAGTAAGGGTACAAAACTAATTTTAGGGGCAATAAAAGAAACAATTGTCTTCAACGCCTTGTTCATGTTTTGTTTTTTTAAATATCTTATGAACGATTATTGGACTTCTTTGTGTGCGTATCACCCCTCCTTATGCTGGAAATATTCATGACGAAGGAAGTGTCTACATCTGTAGTGTAGGAAATACATGTGCAGGGTCTGCATGGGTTTATTGAGTGTCATTGTTTGTAAACACACAGTCCCAAAATTCATAACAAGTGGAATTCTGCAAACAGTTGGCTGATTGTGACCTCAGAGTCAGATCAGAATATCCGTGTTGAACGGTGTTAAAACCATATTTGTATAAACATAGATTTTAGAATTTGTTGGAAAGGAGAAAATACAAATCAAGCTGTCAAATAGATTAATGGTCCTATGTCACACAAGGTCAAGATCAGGGTTAACTTGCCAACTCCAGTCCCTATTACTAACACATTAAGTTGGCATGTACTTTTTATATATTGGCCCTTGGGGACTTTTCTCTTAAGTATCAATGACACTTTTTTTAACTATGGCAATCTGATAGCCAATCACTGTTGTTTTGGAATTTGTATTACAGTGTTTGTAAACACAACATTTATATTATTATTATTATTAACTTAATTATTTCAATATTTGTATAATGTTAACTTTTTCATCACCTGGAGGCTTGAATAGAAATATTTTTTTAATCATTGCAAATTCACTCCTAAAATAATATGGATTATAGATACCGGTAGCATACAAAAATCTACTGTAGTCAACGTTACAACCAGAAGAAAGTATCATCTTCCAATACTGTAATGAAATATCACAGTCACAAACAGGTACAATGTACCTGCTGAAAATGTGCCAACAGCAAGGCTCGAACAGTCGAAGTAAAAGCCCTTGTAAAGTAATCCGTTAATCCTCTTTGCAACAGTGTAATTCACATCAGGTATTAGGTGACTAGTTTGTAAAGGATGAATAGGCAAAGTTGAACAAATGGTATAAAAGTAAGAATAGGCTAATTGTAGTTTTCTCAGAATCAGGCTGGTGAAATAAAAAACAGCACCTGAGATTCTTGAAGGGAATTATTGATGTAAATTACTGTAGTGAAGTAGTAACTTGGCTTTGTATTCAATGGTTTGCTGTCGCTTACACCCATAAATACATGTACTTGAAAAGATTGCACCACGAAATTTCTATTCCACCCAAATGCTTTACCGGGTATTTATATAGAGCAGTGAATGCAGGGAAGGAGAAAAGACAGGCAGATTTGTTGGCAGCTGGGAGAGGCTGTTCCCTCGCCTCCCTAGGGGAGCTGCTAATTTTGAAGGCGATTTTGAACATGATCCAAAGGGACCCTGCATGGATCACTGCCAGCCTTGTGTGCTCCACACACCCCAGCTGTACACGTTAAGTACTAAAGTGCCGGTTATGTTACATGCTGCACCGCCACCTCAGCCTGCACATGTATACATTTTGAACGTGAACTTGTTATGGAAAATCTTACCTTTTTCCTGGCCTTTTTCTTGGTAAGGGGTATGTTTATTTTGAGCTGTCCAAATGGGTTTTGATATTGCTTCTTGTTTGTTTACAACAGGATCAAAAGAGAGGATGGAAACAGAAACTGTGCAAGGAATATTTTAGGCCTCAAGCATTCATATTATCATAACTTCATCATATTATTGCTTGTGTTGTTTGGGCTGGAGGGGCTTGTACAGTCCCACGGTAGGGATTAAATAACTCACCATTTAACAACAAAAAGGACATGGCATTTGAAGAAGATGTCTTAAATCGAATGCTAGCAACATAATTTAGAAATATCAAGTTTTTTTTTTACTTGTTATATCCTATAAATTGTCGCTAGTCTTAATAGTAATACCATGGAATTAACAGTTTTTCGGGTATTTTACAGCTTCAGGCACATGGCATAGGCCAAATTTGACATGGAAATAACACAAATAAACAACTAGAATATCAAAACTAACATGGAAAAATTGTTGTTTCAATGCAAAATTGTGGGAATCCTTTCAACCTGCTGTGATGTTTGATAAGCACATCCACTCCTAATCATTATGTCATTGTCAGTGACAGGAGCTTGGCCTATGCATGTCAAAGGTTTTGATGTTAAATTCCCACTGCAACCCCCTCAGGGAATACTCAGGCAGGTGTATTAGATGGGATTTGAAAATAGTAACATCGCCATTTGTCTGCAGATGTCCCCGCCCTGTTGTTACATTAGAACAGTCATGACCAAAGGCCTTAAACCTAACATTAGTGCATGCTGTTATGTAACTTGTGCCATATGCCACAGTAAAACGGACAGGGGAAATTGGAAATCACTAACATTCTAAGGGCAATTTGATCGAGAAAGGTGTCAGTTTCCATTTTAAGGATCATTTGATTGGTTGTTTTGTATCTAAATATATTGCACTCTATTTAGAACTAATTTAACCCCCAATTAAGAGCGCAAAGGGGCCAGTAACTGACAGCTTTATTATATGAACAGAATTCAACTAGAGAGTAGAGTTGTAATAAAGTTTATAAACCTTGTTGTTTTGTGAAGTGAGTAACTTGAGTTTGTCTTATTTGCCCATGTTTTGAAAACTCTGAATGGTTGGCATTCATTGCTTAACCTGTAGTTAGTAATTATTTGTAATGAGATAATTTGCAAGTAGGTTTGCTTGTTTGTGTGCTGATGAATACAAAATATTCTTCACCATTACAGATGATATTCCCATCAATGTAGAAGGTATTGGTGCAGTGGATTGAAACTGTCTTTTACGTTTCCTTGATAAAAACTTGCCGACCGAACATGCAGGGGGACATTGACATCGAACACAAGACATTACATGAATAATGTTGCACATTTGAGTTCACTATTACCTTAAAGTCATTCCATTGCACAATCATTAATTTTCAATTATATACAAGAAATCACAACATTTTGTACACAGTCTCATATTTCAGTTATTAAAATTACTGTTTCAGTGTTTAGAATTACTGGCCGCTAGCGTTTTTATCATTGGTTTTATCTGTGATGTTGACGTTTGCACATCTCTTTACAGGAGTTGGAAGAGGCGCTGCTGGCTGATGACGGCAGTTGTGATGGGGACACCACGCACGTTTTCCTGGCAGACCTGATCGCAAGGTTATTGCGGGGGTGTTACGGAAGGAGAGATATCGGGTATGTAATTATCGTATTACCATTTGTATTGCAGGGGTCTTCATGTTGCATCAATCATTGAAGAGCTGTTGTAATCTAACAAATTATATCCCCAGGCTTGAATTTCAAAGTGCTATTTGTATTTTAAGGATTTTTTAAAATCCAAGTCGTAATGTTTTTCCATAAACAATTTGTATGTGATCTTGACCTTCGCTCTCCTTCTAAAAATGCAGCATGTTTGAATATGTAAATTGGATGTTGTTATTGTTGTGCTTGGCAGCTGCCCTTGCTCTAGTTGTTGAGGTCGAGAGGTGACCTACATAGCCTGTCCCCACCAACCTGCCATACTGTATTAGGATAATCACATCTCTGTACCCATTGGTGATGGATAATGTTTATGCATATGCATGATGTAGATGCATTTGTTTATAATAACCAAGTATTGATGTTGGAAATAGGTTGGGTTGTCCTTATATTAGTGTTAGCTCAAGATGATATTCATTTTTCTTGTGGCTCCAATATGTAATTTCATAACTTGTTGATAGATCAGGAAGGATCCTAGGGTCCTGAGGGGAGGGTTTTTCAATAATGTGTATTGCATGTTTTGTAAGTACCTGTATTGTTATTCGTAATGACAGTTAAGTCATCAGGCACGTAGATCTCCGTCCATGGTGTTTCATGTCACTCTTTGCTAAAATCAAATTGAAGTGAAAGCTTCTAGTGACTAAGTGTTGAGTATTGTGGTGGTATGTTCCCAATGCCTCCCACCACACAGCACCACTCTTCAGCCCAAAATAGAATTACTCCAGCACATAACCCAAGAGGTCAAGGACAAAATGTTCAACAGGCAGGAGATGGGGCACTGTAGATTCCTATTCATTTCTGCATGGATGGGACAGTAATGGTTTAAAGCTCCAACACTTTTCTTTCGTCAGTTCGTGTATATCAGGGGGGGGGGGGGCTATACTTTTCAAGGCAATAGCTTATCAAGTAACTGCTTTTATCAGCTTTTATTCTCCCCCAAGGTTGGCATTAAAATGCCCACAGCTATTTGGGCAACCTTGGCTGTATGTTCATCCAAATGAATAAACAATAGTTTTTGCAGTTTGATTAAATGATATTTCAAGAAGTAACAAAAATGAATGAAACAAAACAGGTCTGTTTCAGAAAAAACAAATTGTAGATGATTCCTCTTTGTTTGGTTACCTATACCTAATCCTACCAACAAAGCATGGCCTTTGTGACACTACCTGATTGAAAACAACCATTGTAATCAAATAATATGTTATGATGTAACATTTTTAGTTGAGGCAATAAACCAGCAGCTGACATGTTAGCTTATATGAAATGTTTTCTGTGTATAGTACTTCCTAGACACAGACAGAACATATGTTTTAGTGGACACCAGAGAGTTGTGTATAGTCCATATAGTGTTGAGTTTGGAAGATTGTCTTTCATTAAGGTCATGGATAGGTCAAAAGGTCACGGGAGGTCACTTGCAGGGCAGGAGTTGAGGTTGTAGGAGGCTAGGTCACTGTAATGTAGGAAGCACTCTGAGCAAAAGTAATGAAGGGCTGGTCCATTTTACTGAGTTAGGGGAAGGAACAGGTGGGATTTGGGAAGAAGTATGTCAGAAGAGGAGAGTTTTAGTACATTGCTCCATGCTAGAAAATTCACCCCTAACAATGAGCAATGAAAGTACATTGAATAGGTTTACAAAAGGGAAAATAGAAGTTTTATGACATCATTTGTTTGTTTCCTGTAATATTCCAATACTCCAAAATTTGTACAGCTGTAACAATCAGCAGAATGTCAAAGAAAAGACTTTTTACCCTGCCCATATTATCCAGTTTCTCTGTGCAGCTGCAGTTTTTGTACATTGACATAAAAAGCCAGTAACAATTCACCCATAGTGCTTCTTTGTAGAGAGCCTGATATCAAGTTACAAGCTGACCTAGGTGAATATCCTGCAACTGCTGTCTTAACAGTGCCAGTTATTGATATAATATTAGATCTAAGACAACATTAGGTTTGGATGTGGATCCTCCGTTCCTCTTGCTCTTGCCATTTTAGATCTGTATAGATATATGCATTATTTAGCGTAACCACTTAATGCCATAAATCATCTATGAGTACGAACAGGAGTAAATCTATACAACTATGACCTGAAATTAACCCTACTTTGTGAGAAAAATTCCCTCCCAGGTCATTTGTATTAATGTTACAATGTAGCTCATTCGAAACCTCTGTATTCCTCTCATGATCATGATAGACTGTTTACTGCCCTCAATTCTTACCATTAAAATTATGTTTTTTTCATATTATTAGATTTTGAAATTCTCGTGTACTTTTTCCTCAGCCTTGATGTTGATTTTTACATGAATTATGATAAACATGCTTTCCTTTAGGACTTTCCGGGTCTGTTCCTCATTCATGATTTTTTTTAAAATGCTATTCTTGTTTAGGAGTAAATAGATGTACATATAGTGCAAATGTTCCATGGTGGGTATCCTTTAGGGCAACAGAATTAGCCCTGAACCATTTGGAGATTAAGTACAGTCAAACCTGTATAAGAAGACCACTCAAGGGACCCAGCAAAAGTGGTCTTCATACATAGGTGGTCTTTATATAGAAAACAACGTGGCGGCAGTAAAGAAACTGACAAGTCAGAACATCGATAATTTATGCATGAAACGCATTTGTCTTTCTTATTATTTACAAGATAACACGATGTTATATAATGCTAAAATTACGTATACTTATGTTATTCTTCGTATTAAAAAGTATTATATTTGTAATGATATTTATAATAGATATGTTATAAGAATAATTTGAAAAAGAAAAACGGTGGTAATTCGTCCGGCTTTTTGCAGCGTGCCGTGCCGGGGCTGGCATAATTTTTTCTCATACCGCGGCCCTAATGTAACAACAAATATTCTGTAACTGAGGTATCACGCAGCTGCACGCCGGCAAATCGACGAACATTTCTACCCAAAACGTAATCGCTATGATCAGAAAATGTTGCAGGCTTCTTCTTTGCGGGAGTTTTGTTTTTGTGTGACATGAAAAATGCGACATTATTTTCGGGGTATATTTTGGAAACCCACGCTAACTCTCAGCACACTTTACGGCTGCATCAAAACCCAAAATTACGCTTGAGACACCATAAATTCCCATATTAACACATGTTTCCACGAAAAGTTCTTTGGATTATGCATTTTCAACTAGGATGGTGCTACGTAATCGTGGAAAATAGCGTTCTTTTGCGTTTTAAAACGTAAGTCTTTGAAACAAGATGGCGTCGAGCTGGCAGCAAAGTTCCCATGATGCACCGCTCCAACCAATCAGAGCGCGAGATCGCCGGGGATTCCCCTACATTATACATGCAGTTGTTGTTGTTTTGGTGGTTTCAACCAATCAGAGGAGCGTATTTCCGACCTGCAGACGCCGCGATTCAGAACCGCGCTGTGCAAAATACGTATTTCTCGGGAAGAACAGCGAGTCAGATGTTTTATTATGACAGAAAATGCGTTTTTTTTAGTTTATCTTCGAAAAGCCTGGTGAAACTAAACGCTTTCATGTCTGCTCCCTGGATATAATGGCATTTTAGCCTGAGATTCTCATCACGAAGCCACCGAAAATTTGTAGAGTGAAGTGCCGATCCAGAAGTAATGAGAATGGGAGGGGGCATAATTTGTGGTAATTACGCTCATTTTTCGCCGTGAAAATTAAAGTAGCGTGACAAAATCACATGCCGCGGTCGTTTTGGCAGTGTTTAGGTAACGTGCGGTCGCCTTTAGTGGTGGTCGTGGTCCCGTTGGACAGTGGTCGTCATATACAGAAATGTTAATGCTTACGTCTATGGGAAAATTCAAGGGACCGCTTTTCGGCGGTCGTAGTGGACAGTGGGTCGTTATGCACAGGTGGTCGGTAGACCAGGTTTGACTGTATTGGGTCACAAGTAATAAGCTTGATGATGTTTAGATGCAATGATTTGCCAGCACTGACGAGAATGATAATTAATATAGACCTCCAGGTAGATTTATGTTGGTTACCATGCTTGTGGGAGAAAAGCGGAGGCAGCTATCTTCCAAAACAATCCATCCCCTAGGTTACTCAGTGGCAGAGAAAACAGCAGAGGGGATAGGAGAGAAACAGAGAATCAATAAAAAAGCCAATCTCCCCACATTAGAGCTGCTTCTGGATGTAGGTCAGCTGCTATTTCCCCCGCCATCCAGTGCACACAAAGTGGCCAATTCAGCTCTTCCATTTGAGGATGGAGCTCAATAACTGTTTACCATTGATTTTTAGACCTCCCTGGGGGCCGTACAATATTGTGATATAGGGTGTACGCTCTGGGCAGACTGTGATGTAAACAATACATGCAGATTTTTTTGTGCCCACTATTAGCTCTTTGCAAGAGCAATGACTGGCCTTGTCAAGTTACAGGTGAGGTAGTACATTGCAATTGTAATCTGGTAACTTGCATTCGTATTAGACTTGAATGCCATTGTTTACATACTGGTATTTTTAATTTTCAAGGTTATAAACCAAAATCGTCGTACATTTCTATTTAGCCTAAGATAAGTGAACAGGAGGCAGGGTTGTGTAAACCTGTTCGATCCATATGGCGAAGCAGCGGGGTCACTTTCCGCCGCGGGGACGGCCTAAAGCAGAATGGAGAGTTGAGTCTTTGTGAACCCATGCAGGATGTAAACAACTTCCTCTGGGCACTGATGTGATGGTTGAAAAAGTGAAACCAGGCATGTTATGCACCATATGGTAGTGAGTGCATAAACTATATCAGCTCCCATGTTGTCACCATCTGGCCAGCATGGAACCACTGTTGTCTTCTCTCCAGTTGTGATCAGGACATGATCATCTGATAGACAGTTCAGCTTTGGTATTAGATACTTTTATCTCATCTGGGTACAGAGATGGCTAGGAATGCAATGGTTTTCATCTTTTATGGCCTGTTAGCAATGAAAGACCTGTTAGTGTACCAAGGAGAGCTATACAGTTGCTGGGTAATTCTTTGACTTGTCTCTAATGCTATGAATTTTTTTTTCAGTCTGACACTCTTAGAAAAATTCAATATTATTCATTCAAGCAATTTGTCGATGAAGTTTAAGTTGGCTCGTGTAGTTGAACTCTACTGTTTCTACTGTCACATTTCTAGTGGTTTATACCAGCCACTTTGTACCTCACCTGGTCACAATAACAATGCACTATTATGAAACAGTAAATTTGCCTCTTGTCTGTCCTGGAATAATAGATGACCTACTTGTCAGGCATTATCCCCCTGCACACAAACACACACATAACAGATCACCCTTCCCTGCTGCCATTATTTCCCCAGTCCCCAGGAGGAGCCACCAAATCACATGCTGCCAAATTGAACAAACTACTGCAGATGTGGCTCACATAACCAGTCACCTGTTAGCAATGATGTATGGGGCCTTTTGATGTCTGAGGACAGGTGGTCTTTTAGCAGGCAATGAAGTGTGACCTATGTGGACTTGGTAGATAAATTTGTAAAGGCCCTGAATGTCCCACTGCTAGTTGAAAATGCAGAAAGATTGTAACCCCAATGGAACATGTTAAATGGTTTAAACCTTCTCCCTATCCCATCTGGTCTTCTTCAGGTAATTGCGCGTGCTTTAACTGTGTGACATTATCGTCAACTACAGTTTTGGGGCAGTGCATGTGGGGAAAATCCCATAACTCATAGTTAAGCACAACATGGCCACTTGTCTTGTGAACCCTTCATACATGTACATGTTGTATGAAGGCTTAGATCTGCTGCTTTTCGATCTAAGTTAGAACCTGGAATGTTAAGACTGCGCTATATGTCACAAAAATGTTTAGGTAAAATGTCAGCATGTAGAAAATGGATCATAGTTGCCATCGCAAGAGTTCCACGGCTCAGACCACAGGTGTCTTCTTGTTGCGTTAATTCATGTGGTCATTCCAGATAAGATGGTTGACTGGTACAAGGACAACAGGTGCAATGTGTGTATTAACTTACATTTGGTGCAAAGAACTTTTGCATCAGTTAGGCCTTTAGGGGACACACCTGTCTAACTACTAACAATGGAGGACAGGTGCCATATAGACATGTAAATTCATTCATTTATTTTAATTTCAGGTTAAGAGTGAAAAGGAGATTTTCACTTTGTTGTAGGTTTGCAATGAAAACAATCCTATGGAACCACAGCATATATGCCTGGCACTATGATTTTGCAATGGAGAGGTATGTCTAAAACAGCAAAAATAAAGCCACTGCAAAAATGTCCAGATTTACAGTAAGTAAAAGCCTGCCACTGCAGGAAGTCTTGAATGAAGGGGCACATTTTTAAACCTATTGTGTGCTGTGACATGATAAACAATATTAATTGTGTACCCTTTCTTGTTCCCTTCCAGACTTGACAACTTTGAGCTATGGCTGGTGGACATCATGAAGCACAGGTGGGAGATGGAGGAGGGACGACCCAACCCACTCCAGAATAAGGAGTTCCAGGACCTGTCCCTGCGCAAAAAGGTGGAGATCATCCACGCACTGTGTGACTACAGGCTGGATGCAGAGGACGTACAGGACCTGCTCAAGGTATACACTTGATGATACATCTGTGTTACATTTGGAGAAAATGGTCAAAACCATTGAACTGATCCAAATGGATTTTTAGAAATAATTGTTCAAACTTCCTTGTAAGAATGATTTTTTTAGTTTTGGCTCATGTTGGACAGAACTAAAGTGGGTGTCTTCATCTATACTCCTGAACATGTGAATAATGCCTACTATAAAGAGCAATGAAAATTCAGCTAAATATTGTTTTTATGAAATATTTCCAGCTTTCTACTGCTTATCATTCTTTGGCCAAAGACAAATCATTACAAAACTTTTTTTTCTGCCAACAACGCATTTCATGTATTGATCTTCACAGAGGCAACAATGCAAGAAGTCAGGGACACTGTCTGCTACTTCAGGACTAGCGCTAGGCTCAGAAGCTAGTTCTAGCGGTGCTAGGAAGTCAGATGCCCCCATGTTTAGAACATGGGATAGAAGGAAGCAGAAAGGCAGCGCATCTGATGAGAACTTGTATCAGAGGTGGACGTACTTACAGGCCAGGCTAGGGGATGTGCCCAGACTTGTAAGCTAGGATAAACTTAAGCAAAGGATTTAAGCCAGATATACGCATTTATCCATGTTTGCTTTGATTCAAAGTAGCACCTTGTCTGGCCCTGTTCATGCCATCTAACATAAATCATATGAGAAGGAGATGAAATGAAGTAACAGTTTTTTTTATTACTGTAACTAATCTTCCTGTTCAACTTTGTCACATTTCTATGTGATATAGATCAATCATGTGTTTTGCTATCTAGCAATGAGCAATAATAGTTAACCTGAAGACTGCTGAAAACCATTTTACCATACATACAACTGATTGTTTTGTACATTTGAGATAATAATTTGTTATAATTTCTGCTGTTCATTAACTGTTGAGATTGATTCTGTTACATCCAACAAATTGATATGCCAACAGCTAGCCACCATTTTATTTTTTTTTAGGCAGACTTTGACCAAGAGTGCACTTGTACAGTGTATAGTGAATTGCACGTCAAAGCTTCAAATCCACAGGAAAATTCCTACTGTCCAAGCAGAGGTTTTGCTATGGCTGTTTTTTACATCTTTTATACGATTTTATCAGGCTTTCTATTTTGTGCTGTTTTTTTTTTTTTGCAGGAAGACAGAAAGAAAACAGCATAAAAATAGAAAGCCCAATAAAAATCTAAAAAATAACGCAAAGAAAACAGTCGGACTGCTTGGAGAGAAGTAAATTCCTACCCTCTTCCCTATAAAACTATTGCCAATGGGACCTGCCACATTTCAGACCATTGCAGCTTGGTTGTACCCACACTAGAGGCTCAAGTTCGCAAGCCAGTCCCATTTGCTAGGAAGTTGATTTGGGTCCCCCAAATAAAGTAACAACTTAGTGAATAAACTTCTGTTAACCATCAGGTTTTGTGCTGTTGTTTGCAGGGTTTGGAGGCCGATAGCCTAAGACTAGAAGCTCTTGGAACAGACAACAATGGGGCATCATACTGGTACTTTTATGGCACACGGCTGTACAAGGAAGACCCAGAGATCATCGCCCAGGATAAGGCAGACAAGAAAAAACAACAGTAAGTCTTCAAGTAAATACGGTCACCATAAAGTGGAAGAGCTTACTAACAGTTTACCTTCCAGTTTGCTAAAGGTTCTACCACATTCAGACATCTTAAAGTTTGATTAATCTATTTTACATATGTATAAATATGATTGTTGTTATAAAATGCTTACCCAGACAGTGATTGCAAGCAATGCCCCCTATTTACCGATGGTGGTACTGCAGGGTTGATCCTCTTGTTCTGCTTAGCATACCTTTTGTAAGCATGTAATCTGCCATGTGTTTGTATTACTAGTACCTTACAATTTTTAACCTTCCCACAATTTCATTTTCATCACAGAGACAAGAAAAAACGTAAGAAGTTAAAAGAAAAGGAGAAAAAGAAGAAACAGAAGGGGAAAGGGAAAGACAAAACCAAGAACAAAGTCAAGCACAAGAAGAGGAAAAAGGATGATTCCAGGTAAATGTTTGGTCCCTGCAACCTTGCTCTTGGGCAGTCATTTTGTTAAAAAGATAAAACTGAGATAAGCATTTTTGTCATGAAACTATAAATACAGATTTTCAAATCCTTGATATCTATCCAATTAGCATAGAATGGGAGCATTAGAATGAAGCAGAGAACGTTGGTTGCTTGTTCCTGGACAGGATGTTGGAAATGCTGCATTATCTTTTCTTAGAGGTAGAGCGATTTAGTAGTTTCAGGGAGTAACCTCACTATGAATGATTGTGCTCTTGATAATGTGTATGATCTATTCTCCACTCAGAAAAGGCTTGTATACGGTCCACATTCATCTGTGAATAGTTTTGACAGATGCACTCATTTCAAAAAGGAGACTGTATAGATCAGAAGATTTGCTCCAGTCATGAACCATGATAAGGGGGAAGTAGAACCCGTCAGTGTTACGCTGAGAAAGGTAAAAGTCTCCAAAATGCCGGCAAGATAAATCACTGGGTTGTGTACAAAGAACTTAGTTATCCAGTCTACATTCATCTTTCTTCCCTATTTCCCACGTGTAGTGACTCAGACTCAGAGATGTCTGATCAGGAGGAGCAGTCCAAGAAGAAGAAGAGGAGGAAACACAATCCAACGAAAGACTCCGCCTCGGAAGCCAGCTCTGATGGGGAGGATAATGACAGCCACGTTAGTGAAGATGAGAGGGAGTTCAACGAAAGGTCAGAAATGAGACAGTGCTATTTTGTGTGACATAATCAGTAGTCCCAATATGATGAAATCTTGACGTGATGTGATGTTGAAATCTTCTATATTACACATCTGCATTTTATAGAAAAAGTAAGCCCAGAAACTACACATGCTTTAGTATTGCACTGTTACAACTTTGTGAAGTTACTTGCCAGTGAAATGTTACAGATTGCTATACATGCAAAATGTATTGATTTTGTAATACTACAGATGGAGTCTAATATGCAGCACAGCAGAAGACTGGTCCGACCTAGCCGAGTCCTTCAAGGGCAGTAGAACCCAGGTGGAACGTCGTCTGTACAAGACTCTTATGGAAGACTTCGTCCCTGAGATACCAGAGATGATAGCTGCCAAGGTTAGTCCTCGGTTTTATTCTATTGTCTTTCCCAATGCAGATGTTGCTGATATGCCAATTTTGTGGCTCAAAAACGCGATCTTACAGATTCTATGATTAGTGTGATTGACAATCACCGTCGTTCTGTTTTAGTTAATGAACACGATCAAATGGGAATGTGAACAGGTAGGCCAACCTAACTAAAGATATAAAAGTATTATTGAAATTGTTTGACATTGAAAGTGCCTGATGAAAATTGACTACCAATTTTACACAATTTCACATGCATACGTGTATCAGTTTTGCTAACATTCTTGAAAACAAAGTAAAAAACTAAGTCTCCCTGGCTACATTAAATAACTCCATTGGCATGCTGTACAGTACCATCTACCTTTGGAACTTGTGATAGACAGACACTAACATTGTTTCTATCTTGTTTTGTTGTTTCATGACCACCAAGGACAACATTGACACTATCTATGCTCGCTGGGCCGGCATTGCTGCCGACACCCATGTATGTCTTTGTCTGGTCGGTACCATGGCATGGAATTTTCCCAAGCCCTACCGGTTAAAAAAAGGCAGTCCAGATAAATGCGAAAAGAAGGTGTAGAAAATTGAATCAGCCCTAAAATTGTAGATAACCAGCACAACAAAATAGATCAAAGGTTTTGACTGATGAAAAATGATGTGTATTGAAATAATAAGTACTTCAGAATTGTAGCACACACCTTTGCAAAGAATGTTTATTGGAATTTTGATGGAATACTCAACTGAAGGGTTCTTTTCTAAAGCCCTGAATAGAATTCCATGCCTGATACGGTACTATTTCTCATAATTTTCCATGAATTGTAGACCTAGAAGTCTATTTGATTTGGGCTGAAGTGACATGTACAGTAATAACGATGTGTGTTTTTGTTTCGTTGTGCAGGAGAAGTTGCAAGATAGGAAGCTTTTGGACCTTGCACCTAGAAGAGCCTCCGAGAGGATACAGGTCCTGAGGATTAAGCAGGAAGAGGACGTGAGTACATTGAGACTTTGATGTTGTAGTTACTTCATTGAATGCACACGCTTAGTGAATCCAACAACCACTACTGGTGCACATTGTTTTGCAGTATTTGTTCATCAGGTTATATACATGAACTTTAGGGTTGTTGATGTTGCATATGACTAAGTATTGCATTTTATAGTCATATTGGGTTTGTAGTGACCTGGTGAAGTAGGTTCCCCATTAGTACAAGTCTATCCAAAGTGCTCTCCTATGAAATACTTTTTATCAGTGCTGATTTCCTAACATCCATGTGTGATTCCTACAGGGATGTGGTGACCTGGTGAACTACATGCACAGAAGTTAAGCTGTTGTATTCTGCAGTCTTTCCAAAGTGCATTTCTACAAATGTATGAAGTCCCTTACATCAGTGTTGATTCCCTAACACCCATGTGTGATCCCTACAGGAGAGGCTGGCTGCCATTGCCCTTGCTGAGGAGCAGGAAAGACAGATGAAGGAAGAAGCTGAGCTTAGGAAAAAGCTGGAAGAAGAGAAGAAGAAAGATCGAGAAAGACGGGCCAAGCTGAGGGAAGAGGCCATGGAAAGGGCGCGCGAAGGTGATTATAGGGTTAATGACCCACTTTCCTTCGATGTATACGGTGCCTTAATTCATGGCTGGTTCCTATAACCACTGAATGAAGCAACCAAATCTGCGTAGCCTTCTGATTAGTCGATGTTGTCTGGCTATATGATGATATGCTGTTGAAAGAGGGCCACAAAATTGTGAAAGAAGATATGCCATGAAGAATAGAGTTGGATCAGAGCTACAGCAGTGTTTCAGTCAAGAAAAGGACTTGTATGAACTTGGATATTATCTTGAAGACAACAGGCTATACCTGTGGATTTTTCTTGTTTTTTGCTTTATTTAACATCTAACAACATCATTTATTTTAGCCCGTGAGAAGCGAGCGCGGCTGCGTGAGGAGAAGGCGTGGCTGTTGGCGCAGGGTAAAGAGATCCCGCCTGAGCTGCTGAAGTCTTTTGAGGACTCCCCACAGCCAGCCGACACCCAGGACAGCTCTGATGCTGACATGTTTGAGTTGGATGATGACGTGTACATAGCAATGTACAAGGGTAAGGGCTTCTGTGCCACTTTTTTTTTAAATTCCTTGTCACTCCAGCAGCACAATCATATCTGGTTGAGACCAACAGACTATTTTGTTTCTCATCTTTCATGTAATTTTTGGTGTCTATTCATTCACTGTGAGTTCAAAATGAATAAAATTTAATCTATTATGTTTTGCTTCCCCAGTTTTTGATTCAGTGAAGGCACATGAAGATGCCTGGCCTTTTGCTGAGCCTGTGGACGAGTCTTATGCTCCTGGCTACCATGACATCATTGAGGTGAGTATTCCTCAAATGAAACCAACAACAACATTTATTATCCTCAAGGAAAAAAAGGGAAAACTAAGCATAGGAATGTAATTTCATCCAGCATATTCTAAAATAGACACTGGCTTTTCATACTTGTGTTGACTTCATATAGTGTTTATCAAGTCTGTTGATTAACTTGAAATGTCAAATATCACATGCGCAGTTATTTACTCATTCATCTTTCTGTTCATCCAGCACCCCATGGACCTGTCAACAATAGAGAAGAAACTCAACGACAAGGTCTACAACAAGAAAGAGGAGGTAAGGATGCTTTGTGATTTGCTCTTTGTCATTGTTATTACGGTCATTACAGTTGTAGCATTATACACAGTGCAGCCATTGTATGATTTGTCATGGGAATGACTGAAGATGGAATGTATGTACAAATGTACAAACTGTGTCATCATATTGACAGCAACATTCTGTACATTCACAGTTGGTCGCTGACTTCCAGCTGATGTTTGACAACTGTCTGGACTACAATGGACCCAACAATGGTAAGTGCAATACAGCCTAGACAAAAGCTTTGAGCCATTCATGTCAAAACATAGAGAAAAGGATGGTCAAAAACTCACTGCCTTCAAGTTGATAGTGTATTCTTCCATATGCTGGTGTTTTTGCACATTCCCCTCCCGTATACTTCAGGAGACAAACCTTACCCCTTAAACAAACTTGAATGTTGAATCTTCTTGCATTGCAGAATACACAGAGATGGCACAGAAACTAGAGAGGCTGTTCAAGAAGAACATGAGGAAAGAGTTTCCTAAAGAAGAGGCAGAGAGTGACGATGAATACCAAGTATGCCCTGATTCCCTACCTACAAGTTGTGTATTGCGTCTTGTATTTACCACTAACTCTACATCAGGGAAGTACTTGTGATGTTGGCTCATAACTTCAGTGTTGTTTGTTATTCCAAGGAAGAAAGTAACTAAAGTCAAAGTCAAACTACAAGATTCCATTGAAAGGTCCTTAAAGGCTAACTGTGAAGTAACAAAGTACAAAATGTAATGATAAAGATTGTAAAGATTACACAATGTTCCACAGCTGTGTCTTACTATGTGATTCCTTGTTACAGGTTGGAGAAGATGAGATACCTGTCTCAGAGATCAAGAAGAAGAAAAAGAAGCCAGGTGAAAAGGGGCCATCTGGTCAAGTAGTACTTTATCACAACAGAGACCAGGAGAGTCCACCCCTTGGCACGGAGATGGGCGACTCCTACAACAAAGTGCAGCCTCCGTATCCCTACATGCCCAACGAAATGCAGATCCACCGAATGGCCAATGGTACTGTAATATCCCAGGCTCCTCCTGGGGGGATGAACTATCCACCAGGCCACCCCATGGCTAGACCTGGTAATCCGTACATGCAGCCTAACGGAGGTCCCAGGCCTGGAATGTACCCCCGTCCTGTTCAAGGTTATCCGCCCCAGCACCCAGGGATGCCCCAGGATGGGCGCAACGCACTCCATGATGCCTTCCTGAGGCACCGTATGGGGAAGGAGGTGGGACAAAGACCACCTGGGCCCTACGACCCCAACAGGCCCCCAAACCTGCCGTACAGTAATGGTCCCGGCCAAGGCAACCCTATGTACAGAATGCCTCCGAATATGCCTCCCAATGGGTACCCCCAACAACAGGGTGTTCCACCGTATGCTGCTAATAGCCCTCAAGTTCCACCCAATCAGAGACCACCAAACATGCCGCCTTACAGCGGACAGCAGTGGATGCCCCCGGCCCCGGGGCAGGGCCACCCCCACCCCCATGACCAACGTAACGCCATGATAACTCAGGGTCAGAGACCGCCTCAGCCTGGTGCGGGGCAGCCCCAGCCAGGATACCCCCAGATGCAGCAACGGTACCCCCAGATGATTGACTTGA
Source organism: Branchiostoma floridae (assembly GCF_000003815.2). NCBI lineage: Eukaryota > Metazoa > Chordata > Leptocardii > Amphioxiformes > Branchiostomatidae > Branchiostoma > Branchiostoma floridae. The sequence goes on from NC_049982.1 coordinate 10,800,111, forward strand.
ACCAACATTCCAGAGAGTGGGTCAACAGACCGCAGGCCCCGCCTGGGGCACACCACCCAGGCCAGCCCCCGCAGGGACCACATCAGGTTCCTCCTCAGGGGCCACCACCAGGGGTGCCGCAGGGGCCACATCCATCGGCACCTCAGGGGCCGCCTCCTGGGCTCCCCCACCCTCAGATGCAGGGGCCACCGCCAATGTCTCAGGGAAACTACATGCAGCAAGAGAGAAGGTATTCTCTGGTGAACCCAGCTGCCTTTGGGCCCCAGGGGCAACCCATTGTCCCATCCAGCCAGCCTATGGCCCCCTATCCCCCGGCAAACCTGCCTCACAACAGCAATAACACCACACCGTCTGACACAACAGGAGATCCAAGCTCTAGGCAAACACCGGAGGGTCAGCCAGGTGAGGGCAAAGATGAAGCACAATCAAAATCAGAAGATACTGGCAGTGAAAGCAAAGATAAGGGTACTCCTGCAGAGGGAGAAGTGTCTATACCAAGGGCTGGAAGTCCCCAAGATAACCAACAGGTCAAGTCTCCATCAGCTGAAAAGCAAGAGGGCAGTGCTGACAGTAGTGGAGACAAAACAGAGGGACAAGACAGTCAGACATCAGAAACATCAAATATTGGAAATAAAGAAGGAAAGGAGGCAGGGGCTCAGGAGACGGACAGAAAAGACAGCCCAGCACCCCCACGGGAAGGATCAGCAACACCGTCAGCACCTTCTGGTGTTCCCACTGCCCACCCAGCTGGAACTCCTCCTCATCCCCAGATGCAGGTTCCTGCCAGTGGCTCAGCCATGCCAGGTGTGCAGGCACCACAGATGCCATCACATCCCATGCAGAGATACCAGTTTCCTCCCCACTCTCAGATCCCGCCACAGTACCGGATGCCGCCAGGCAGCAGTGCCGGACATGTGCCACCGGGAGTGGGAATGCACAGGATGCCCATGCACCACGGCATGCCCATGAGGCCGCAGATGATGGGTAACCCCCCACACAGGATGGGCTCGTCCCCACACATGATGTCTCCACAAGTGCCTTACCACCACCCCCACATGCCCCAGGGGCAGTACGGGTCCATGCCACAAGGGCAGGACAGACCAGCCGTTCCCCACCCAGGGGTTAGCCAGGCCCACCCAGGGGTCCCCATGGGGGAGGGCCCGTCCCCGGCTCAGCCACCCAGGCAGGAGTCCCAGCTGGTGAAGCTGCTGATGAGTCCACGTCTGCCGTCCGCGCCCCGCCACCTCCCCATGGGCCCCTCGCAACCCCACATGCCACCCTACGGCTCTCCCGGCCCTTACTATGGCAGACATCCCGAGGCAGGCTTTGCGAACGGCGTACAGAGCCGGTTACCGTTCAACACGGCCACCCCCACCCAACCACAGACCGCCTCACCCATACACAGAGTAGCCAACCCAGCAGTGTCTGGGTTTAGCACAGCAATGTCTGCGGCAACCTCCACATCCACAGAGGCAACATTAAGCACAGTAGCAGTGTCCAGTTTGATAGATGGGGATGATGATATCGGGTTTGATGACAAACCCAAACCGAAGCCGGTGGAACCGGCAGCTACAGAGGATGACAGTAGATCGAGCAGCCCAAAAGAAATCCTAGATTTAGACAGCCAACCAAAACCCAAGCCTGCCATATCAGCAGCCCCGCCTTTCTCATTCCACAGCCAATCGGGGGCCATGCCTCAGCCAATCAACCAATCGCAAGCGTCGCCTCATCTGGTGAACCAGTTACAGCGGGGCATGAATGGACAGATGATGGGTGGTTACCCACGTCCAGGCATGCCCATGCAGGGCCTCCCGCCCAACCACCCCATGTACAGGGAGATGTACGCACAGCAGATGTACCAGGAACAGCAGATGAAGAGACCCTATGCCCCTCAGGTAAATATTTCTCTGGTCACGCAGTGAACATTTTTAGTGTGTGCTGCCTTGTTCATTGTATCATACTAACTGATTTTGTTTATGTCTCTTTTTGGCTAAGTGTCATATTTGGTTGCAATTGGGAAAGATTTGATGTTGCTTGAGCCTTGTAGAAAGTCCTTATGAAATGCAGATTTCTGCACACACCAACCTTTGTTACTCAGTATCATCATGTCACTTCATTGTTCCACATCTTCACTCTCCCCAGTATCCAGTAGCTACTCAGTTTGCAGATCCCAAGCTTACCCCTCAGCCAACCACCATGAGCTACCCAGCAGCTAGCTACCAGCAGGTCAGGAATGGTGAACTGCCACCACAGTGAAAGCATGCTATCTATCAGGTAAGAACTGCTTTCCTATGTTATTTTGTCTGTGGCTTCAATACATGTACATGTATGTTCTTAACTTGAATTCAAAGATTCTAGCACAATATACCTGTTATACAGTCTACATGTGCTAGTATATGGAATATCTTTAGTGTGCATTTTGAATGATAAGGTCTGGCTTGGACAATATGTTGGGAAGGACAATCTTTATACTTTACTGTTAAACTTGTAGCCATGTCACTGGTCTTCAGGGAGAGGTACCATAGAGCCCTGGACAGACAGAGTTTGTCAGTCTAGAAACGCTACCTTTGAACTAATGTGTTCTATATTGTGCCTATTTTGTACAGGAGACTGAAGCTGATGAAATGTGCCTTAGTTCCAGCTTGGTCTCACTATGCGATCAACCACCAACCTCAAGCTACCTCGATCTTACTGGGATGATCTCAAATGTTCAACTTTTTCCAAGTTCCTGTAAAGACAGAAGCTTTGCCTGTCTTTACAAGAAAGAATTGTAAAGTGGTCCTCATACGGTGTGGAAAGTTTTAAGCAAAGCTTTGCCGGTGCTCTCAAAGCATTGGAGCAACAAACACATTTTCTTTGATGCATATCTGAACATTTGAGACCATCCCTTCCAGGATGCCTTCCTCCAGATTTTAATGATATGCAACCAAGAAGTGAAGTTACTTTTTATGACAATATCAACATGTGCACAATAGAATGTTACTGTTTTTCATGGTGTTACAAAGTATAAATTAGAAGAAAAATTTAAGGAGATATACTTTTGGAAATACTCAGATGTGGTGAATTTTAGCCCCAAACGTGGAAATATTTGTTGTATCTGTGGTGTAGTGGCTGTAGAGTTTGCTTAATTGTGAATTGCAAGTAGCTATGAGAGACAGTTGTACTTGTAGTGGCCTTACAGTCAGTAGGGGGAAGATGTGTCAAGATGGGTGAAGGAGAATGCTCAAGTATTTGATAAACACATCTTGAAACAAAGTGTTAATCAATACATTTCCTGAAGTGAAATACATTTCAATCCTGTGTTTTATCCACAATTCTTTATCTGCTACATTTTGTGCTGTATTTTGCCGTGACGTGTTCTATAGAAAATTCTGTGTTCCCTTCACCCATCTCGGCCTGACAACTTCTGAACAAACAGTTGCACACATATTCAGGGTATGAAGTCATTCATTTCATAGGTAGCATAACTGTCTGGATACATGTGATTGTGAACAGGTTGGGCTAGTCCAATTTTGCTGTGAAAAAAACATCTTGCCATTGCTTCTATTTTGTATGATAGCTTTTCTCTTTTGTTGTTCAACTAATTGTTATTGGTATTTTGGCAGGTTTGAATAAAATTACATATAGATTGCACTTGGATAGGAGTATGATGTTGCTTGAAGTACAACTGTTTGCAGCAAAATTGGACTTTTCCTGGCTGAATGAATTTTTTTGTTGCTGGCTACAATCGTTCTTCACTGTGTGATGAAATATACCCTATTACGGGGCTGTCAGACTTAATTTATGGAGATACTTGTGTAATCTTCTGGTGTTTTTGCCAATCTCAGCTTTGTACAGTATGCGAAATGTGTATATTTTGAAGTATGTTCCTGGAGTATGTGCATTCATATGATTCAGAGTCCTCTTGGATAGAATGCAGCTATGTCATCAGTGATGCCATCTAGCGATTTTACGTGGCATTGTTAGGTTAGGAGATGAGATAAAGATGGTGGGTGTTCTGTGTGTCATAACTATTTATTTGCATGTACCTAGGATGTGTAGAATAAAGAGAGACACAGTTGTACATTTCTTGATTTTCCTTTTTTTTGTTTTGTTTTCTAACTGCTTTGAAAAGTTGAAGGTAATATAATTCCTGACTTTGGACTCAGGTGATTCAGGACTATGACAATGATTTGTATGCAAACAATGTAAGGACGTGATGTGCTTTGTCCTAATGCATTTTCCAGTGTTACGGTACAAAAAGGGATGCATGAGCTCTTATCCTCTGTCCTTGCTTATGGTCTTTTGTGGTTTCATTATCCCAAAGCCTGTGTTCAACCTTTTTTGTTGTGAGGCACAAATTGTGTACAGTTTTTGTGAAGGTCAATAAATTCAATTCTATCAAAATGTTGTCGTCATGTTCTTTTTCAGTCTTGTAAAATTTATATGCCGAGATGTACTTTGTAGGAACCATACAGATATGCACTACACTCAAACCTGACCAAGAAAAACACTCAAGGGACCATTTTGAAAGTTAGTCACCAAAGACAGGACTCTTGATGCTTGTGTCAATGAGAAAAATTATCTAAGGGACGACCAAAAAGTGATCACGTTGGCCAGGTGGTCCTTAGAGGTGGTTACTTGTACAGGTTTAATTGCATGACAATATTCAATTACTTTATGAAGACTAGCTGTATGAAGTTAGCCCTGGTTAACTAACTCAGATGTCACTCAGGCCACAAGTGGTGCAGAGCTACACATGTAGAACGAGAATTATGCCACCAAAGCGCATTAGTTTACAAATTGAACAAAGGTAACAAGAAAGTTCCTGTCTTGTAAAAAGAAAATGCACTAGCTAATATTCCCCTATCCCATGATGCGGCTCTGCCATCTCCTTCCCATCTACAGAGTAACATTTCTTGTCCTTGCACACGGGGTAGCCAGGAGGACAGCAGTAGGTGGGACAGCAGTTCGGGTAGCCGTGGGGACAGCAGGCGTTCCTGCCGGGACAGCACTCCGCATTCGGGTACGGACAGCACAGGTACTCGGGCAGGGTCTTCTCTATGTACTCCACGAAGCGCCAGCGGTCCATGCAACACGTCTCCTGCTCCTTGCAGCAGGACGAGGAATTGCACTTCCTAGAATGACAAAGAAGTTAGCCATAGGTCCATCCATGCACAAAGTCTCCGTTGGTAAAGCATGAGTTGGTGGGGAGATATTTGCGTGCGTGTGAGAAAGAATGCTGTTTTCAAGGCGAAGTAGAAAAAGACAGTTTAAGCTGTAGCCGTTTTCATGATTTGTCAGAAATGGGTGTCTTTGATTAGTTTAGTTTGTAAGGTTCTAAATTGGTTTGTATACGGCATTGAAATATCAAAAAAGACTGATGAAAACGTGACATAGTACTTAGGAAGATTCTGAAATTGTAAGGTACACATGTATGTTATCTCAAACGTCTAGCCGTTTCAAAAATCATATCCAGTTGCTGTAGTAATTGCTATTTGGCGTGTTTGCTTAGTTTCATTGCCGCCTAAGGAAAGTACCTTGTGAAAGGCTGGAAGCAGGTGCTGCCCATCTTGACGTATTTCACATCGTCCATACACCTCTTCATGTTGCCGGAGTCGTAGTGCATGCACCACTCCGTCAGGGACAGGTCGTCTGCCGCAGCGTGCCAGTTCCCGATCCCCAGCCACGCAAGGAACTTACCAAAGTAGCCCTTCACATCTAAAACAACGGTAGGAAACATTTGAAAACAATATTAGGTTCGTGTCAAAGCTATTGGATAACTCTATTTAGTATGTATCTAGCTTATATAACATCGTAAGTATTTTTGATAAATGTTAACTGTCATTGCTTTGTGAACGGCCACATAAGTAGCCTCCGACAAGCTGTCATACGGGGTTACGAGTTGGGTAGAATTCGCCAAAAAAAAAAACGGGGAAATTAGTCCACGCTGAGGTTAATGTTCCCAAACCATCTAATACAAAACTCCCCTGGCAAATTATTCCCCCTATCAGAGCCAGCGTAGTCAGTCTTGTACGTAGAGACTACCACATGAGAAACTAAGCGGGAATGGACCAGGGAATGTAGCAACTCCATCATCATCATCATTTTGTCGAGAAAATAGTATTAAAACGTGAACACTTTCAAGTCTGCTACCAACAAAGTTCTTATTCTTGGTGCTAGTTTTACTGCTATTAAAAGTGCGCACAATAGGCTACTCTTTTACTTGACTAAAAAAAATAGTTATGCGAGTACAGTACTAGTGCTCTGTCCCACCTGCATATCCCCACAGGTACGACATGTCCACCAGCACGTTCTGCACGTTACAGCTCAGCTCGTCAAACCTGCTGAAGGCCTTGTGTGCGTCCGACACGGCCTGGGATAGTGCCACCTTGAACAGTCTGTCAACAGAACACACAAGGTGAATCAATTCGAACGGTTGATATTACGGCAGGCCAGAACTTTCAAAGGCTATAGACCTTTTACTTTTGGGAGCCTTTTTACTAACGACAAGCGGTCACACAACTCGAAAATCTATCGACTGACGAGTCTGCGATCTCGATGACATTTTCGGAAGTGTGGCACCGGCCGGTGTTCTCTCGATCATCGCGCGATTTCTAGGCTAGGGGTTGGCCGATGTTTATAAATCACCGACCTCTGTTTTATATATATAATAGGGTAGACTTTCAGGCGAAAAATACGTGTGAGCCTCTGTGGATTTAGAATCGGGTGACATTCTTGCGATCAACAAGTGCGGTCGAAGCTCGTCGACAGTGTGACAAGGGCTTTAAGCATTAATTGCTATAATGATTGTTTTATGGTATTATGCTGACAAATCATGAATTATCATATCGACAGTGGCAAAAACGTTAGGATGAACGAAAATACTGCACATTCGCGGTGCTTTATTGTTGTGAGAGAAACTCACTGTGAAATCTGCTGCTCGTTGAGACAGATGACGTCACTGCAATGACAGGCTGATCCGAAGGCCGTGGCCGGTCCGTCGTACAACTTGGTAAAGTTTACCCCCAGTTTCGCGATCACCTGTGCTCAATTAGAAAAATCAGTTAAAAAGTCCATATTCATTCTATGAGATGTATACAAAGCAGTTTTTTTTCAATTTCAGTATCAGCGTGTTGAATTTCAAACGGGGTTTAAATGATACGATTTCAGCAAAACGGCACGACCTTTCACCTCACCATCTACTTGGAGACTGGTGTCATTGATGCGGTTGAAAGGGCAACGATGGGTGTATGGTACGGCATCGTCATATCCGCTGTCGCCCCCCCTCCCCCGAAAAAGAACTTGACAAAAACTCAATCTAAATGCGCAAAAAAAAATTATGGCGTACAACATTGCTTCTGTCTGTGGGACCACAAGAGGAGTACCTGCACCTGAAACTATTGCATTCGCCAGGCGCGCGTAACACGCAGTTCAGTTTATATTCTTGCGCGACGGAGACTGAATAGACGAGCTTGCAGCTCACAGACAAACTTACCTTTTTGGCATCAGCTCTATCCAGGCCGTACCCGAATCCAATTTTCCTGGCTCCCGTTGGGTCTATGTACATGCACTCCTTCTGGCCCTCGTGGTACTTAATGAGAGGCGCCGGGTCACAGTTCTGTCCTCCTCGGGCGGAAATGCCTGCATCGCCGAAAGGATCTCCTCCGACGGCTTGGTGATTCAGCCCGAGAAAAACCGCGAATAACTGCACCCAGCAAAGGTTTTCCATTCTTTTTAAACTATGCACGTACCTACGAACTAACATACAAACGCTTGGTACACACTGGCGAGGTGAAATGGGTCGAACCTTGTGAAACTTTGCCTTTATACCTTCAGGTATCTTTCACCATGATCTGGCACCACTGTGCATGTGATAGTCTTACTTCCGTCTGCGCCAAGCAAAGTGAGGTAGTGCCAGGATGAGCAGGTCGCCGACCCGCGACAAGAAGCAGATGCTGGAACTCAGATAAACCTCCGTTTCGTAGGTCTCACAACGGCTCTGGATATAATGCAGAGTGTCTTGACTTTTATCTTTTAAAATTCTATGACAACATGTTGATTCAAAGAAATCTTTTGACAGAGGCTTTCAAATGCAAAATGATCCAAAATGCTTGAAGATTATTCTTGTGCTTGTAAAATACTATCTCCCGGTCAAGTCTTATGGGTTACATCAATAATCACTTTTCAGTGTCCTCTCTAAGCTTATATTTTCACTTCTGAAGCGATCGCTGTATATTTCCATACGAGATTTCAAAATCATATTAAGGCAGTGTAGAACTTAAACGAAAACACGATAGAATAGATATCACATCACTGGAAAGGGCGGATGTCTGCCAATGATGATTCAATATCCCGCACCGGCCAATTCTGACTGATTCCGTGATGCTTATCATGCAGCGTCTCGTCTTCAGGGCAAGTGTTTCACATGTAAAATGTGACTTTTTGCTTTCAATCCGGGGCATTTTATTTTTTTATTTTTCTCGCAGCCACTTTCTTCAGCAAATCAGAACTTCTGTTCTGGGCAATCACTGCAATATTGATGCAATTCATGATCATATCATGTCAATGATGGAGTGTAATATATTTCTTACAGAATTATGGAATCAATGGGTCGTGACCTGATTAGCGACCAAATTGAATGTATGTTATCATATATCAATTGCTTTTTCTATCTATGGCTTTTAATAATAATAAGTGATATTAATAAGTTCTATTGCAAATTCATGCCCGTGTTTTAATTATCCCCTCAAATATGCACCCGCTAGTGATGCTCGCAAGAACCGTAGGCGACCATTTTATAACGCGGTTAGCCAGCTGGTCGTTGACCTCAATGAACGCAGCTAGGTTTCAACACTTGAAGGCTTGCTGACGTCCCTCATGAGTTCAAGTGTGCGGTTCCGGCTACTACATAGTCGGAACGACAGCCGGCAAGAGGAGTCCATTTTCACGTCGGCACAGGATCTTTTAAAAGCAAACGATTTCTTCCCATATGAAGAAAACAAAGTAGCTCTTTTGGTCCCCTTGGAGCCTGTCCTGCCACTTCCCAAACAATTTCTGTGCAACTGTATTGACAGGGGTATTAAAAAGCCTCTCAGCAGGGGGTTCCATGAGAGATCATGAGAACAACATGATTTGAATTGAAGTACGGCTTTTGCGCCCAGGCAATACCAAGTGTACATGTATCATACAGATGCAGGAGAGTCCCTCTTTTACATGTGTGTATCCATGATTTCAGATAAATTACTGTTGTCAGCGCTATCATTTCTCCACAAGCATATTGTATTAAATGGACTTTCCCTTCTGGGGTTTGAGGCATCTCGGGACGGTACATTTTTGATGGTAGACAGCTTTGTCTGTTGTAACTTATGAGCAGAATGGCAGTGAGCGCTGCGCCTTGACCACCTTCTGGATATCATGTAAAAGGCGTTTATCAGCTTTCATTGATATCTTGGACCCCTTTCTTCCCTGAATTGCACAATGTTGGCCATGCCTTTGAGGTTTCAAGTGAGAGATTGGTTCGGACTTGCCTTGGAAGAAAGCGTCATTTAATTTAAGATCAACGGTTCGCCCCTTCAATTTCATTTACGCGGAGCAGGAGTTCAGCAAAACTGTTGGACACCACAGAAGCCACGCCCCGAGGTCTGTGCTGACCCGGATTTCTGCTAGGTAGAAAACAACCCAACTTGCTGGTTCATCCATCTCCGTGATATCGGCAAACTATTGACTAAAGGTGGATTTTCCAGTCTGCGAGCGAGTTTTGGGACCTTGCGGCTGAAGTTGAGGTTAGTATGGTCTTTTTTGTCGTGCCTATCGGTGTGATTTTTCGATCTTATCTGCAGGGAGACCTTGATCGCTGGGACCGATTCCAGACCCATGTTGTTTTGTCAAGGTAGGCAGGAAAAACTAGTACGGCGATGATTTTAGGGCTCGACGCTTGATATTTTTGTTTCATATATGTCTGAAGCTATGGCTTAATTACAAGCAATGTGATACTTTATGCTGAAAACAAAAATAGATCTATTTTCTGAGTGGGAGGGCAGACGGGTGGTCACCGATGAGGCCTGGTAAATCGTCGTAGAGGCAGTTTGAGCGGCAACCTTTTTCCAACCTCCTTGGTACGGGAAAGCTCCTTGGTACGGGGTAATTCGTAAACAGCAAAAGAACGGCACTAGGTCTGCTAAAATAACATGGCTTGGCGCCAGATATAAATTTACAGCCAAGTGTCAGGAAGGAAAAGAGTGCAAACAGTCACAGGGACCAGTGCCTGTCGTCGTGGACTTGTGATTATATTTACTTCAATCTACGTTTGCTTGACCAAGGAATTTATTCTAGTTCTAGGCCACATCTATAAATATTCAATATAAAGTTCACCACATGTGGTTGGGGACCACCCACTAACTATCCGAAAGAAGGTGGATCGAGGGAGCACTGTTGCCTAACCTAACCTAAAACCTAACCTAGTCCCATCCTGTATAAAAGCTCTGATAATACACGTACTAAGTTTACTCATCATCAGGAACATACATGATTGTATACTACCGGGTATATGAAAAATAGAAACATGCTTTATTTTGTGCACGGATATAAAGTCTTAAAATTGTAACATAAAAACTTCTCAAGTTCCTTTATTGTTGATTAATGTTGTTGTCACTGGTAATATGTAGACACAAGCAATTAATTTAAACAAGAAACCAAGCAAACAGTCAGTCATCTATTAGTATTACATTTTTTCTTCTTTTTGAATCATGTAATAAAGAATCTACAGTTATGGCCAGTTGTATTCTCTTGCTGCATTATGGTGTAGAGATCACATTTCCTTATGCTCTGTGACAAGGATATCAGAGTTAAACTTGATGGTCAAAGGATTCGAAAAGATCAAATAAAAGCCTTGACATAACTTCTCATATCAACTGTATTGACGTTTTTAGGAGGTGACAAAATGGCTTCCAAAGCTGAGGAAACCATTCCCATGGAGCCAACAGCAGCCCCACAGCAACATGTGGTTGTCGTGGAAACCGTTGACACAGATGCCACACCCTGCTGCTGTTGCTGTGACGACGGCTGTGAGGAGGAGAACAAAGAGCGCGGGAACTGGTCCTGTAACTTCGAGTCCATCCTGGCGAGCATTGGCTACGCCATCGGACCGGGGTACCTGTGGATTATGCCATACCTTATTTACCGGCATGGAGGTGGGTGATGCCATAGCTGAGTATGTCATAGTGAGGCATAATGGGACCGCTTCTAGATCTCCTCATCTTCATTCAGTTTAACCCTCAAAGTATATGGTAAACATGCATATTTGATGTATTTGAAGGTGCCTGTATGAGTCGGTAAAATTGGCTGCTTTGCTATGAATTTTGTGATTCTGATGAAAGTTCATTGGTGTGATATAGATACAAACTTAATGTCTTGTACTATCTTCTTTACCTCACCAGGTCTCTTTCTCCTTGCATACTTCTTCTCGCAAATGTTCATTGGTTTCCCCATTGTCTACCTGGAGATGGCGCTGGGACAGTACACGTCACAGGGACCTATCCGTGCATGGAGAGGGGTGCCCATACTGCAGGGTAAGTCACATGGACTAATCCGTGCATGGAGAGGGGTGCCCATACTTCAGGGTAAGTCACATGGACTAATCTATGCATGGAGAGGGGTGTCCGTACTGCAGGGTAAGTCACATGGATTAATCTATGCATGGAGAGGGGTGCCCATACTGCAGGGTAAGTCACATGGACTAATCCATGCATGGAGAGGGGTGCCCATACTGCAGGGTAAATCACATAGACTAATCCATGCATGGAGAGGGGTGCCCATACTGCAGGGTAAGTCACATGGACTAATCCATGCAAGAAGAGAGGTGCCCATACTGCAGGGTAAGTCACATGGACTAATCTATGCAAGAAGAGAGGTGCCCATACTGCAAGGTAAGTCATGTGGACTAATCCATGCATGGAGAGGGGTGCCCATACTGCAGGGTAAGTCACATGGACTAATCTATGCACGAAGAGAGGTGCCCATACTGCAAGGTAAGTCATGTGGACTAATCCATGCATGGAGAGGGGTGCCCATACTGCAAGGTAAGTCATGTGGACTAATCCATGCAAGAAGAGGGGTGCCCATACTGCAGGGTAAGTCACGTGGACTAATCCATGCATGGAGAGGGGGGGTGCCCATCCGGCAGGGTAAGTCACATGGACTAATTCATGCATGGAGAGGGGCACCCATACTGCAGGGTAAGTCAGAGGGACATATACGTACATGGAGAGGGGTGGCCATACTGCTGAAGCCGGGTAACAGAATGATTAGGTGCTAGCCTAGCTAAACCATAGGTCCCTGCTCTTTGAGAGCTGACCAAAGCGAACAAGGCTGGACTCCAGGCTAACTAAAACATGTTTGTAGCATCGCTTCTACAGTTCAGGACCAATCAACCCCTGACAAGAGACTTTGTAGTGCATGCTTACCCTTGGGCCTGAGCCATGATTTTTTTCCACCCATCATCCAGCCATCCCCTCAACATCCAGCACCCTTTTAGGGTTGGTATTGTCATTTGCCAACAAATACCTGGATGCGGTTGGCAGACTTTTTTCCTTTAGGCTGTTGTCCTACTAGGGTCTGGCTCCCAGGGTAGGCCTTGGGATGGTACATTCAATAAGATTCTACAAGGAGTTATTCCAAGTTTGACTTTGGTGGTGCATTTAAATGTTGTTTTATTTCACAGGAATTGGGGTAGGCATGGTTGTGATGTCGGCCATCTTCTGTATCTACCACAACGCCCTGCTGGCAGAGATGCTGTACTACATGTTCTATGTTCCTGGGGACCTGAGCAGCACGGCATCATGTGACAACTACTGGAACACTGACCGCTGCAGTGAGTTTCATTTGTTTGACTGAATGCTAATTCACAGCCTTTAGTTATAATGTCTAAGTAATTAGCAAGAGCTGTCTTAATTGCCTATCCAAACTTTGATTAGTAAAAAGTGCAAGCTCAATTGGATCATATGTTTTGCTGGATCCATTTGTAAACCACATTGATTTCAAGGAAGCCTATTCTCCTGCCAGTTGATTTTAAATTGCAATTGAAATTGGTGTATGATTGTGGCAAGATAATTATAGATTGCACATTGGGAAGGCCACATGGCCCATTGAAAAGCATATGCCTGATGTGCATACATTGTATGCCTTGACTCTGACTGTTTGCCAATTTTGAGCCTCCTCTCCTCTGAGGTATAAAGCTCTGTACAATATTTAGCAGGTTGGCTGGTGCAAAGAGGGTCCCTTTTTTTCCAGTACCATCCCATTGCCCCCGGCCCCTCTCCCAGTGCACCAGCCCTATCCTGCTGAATATTGTACAATCCCTTATCATGGGTTATTACTCAAATTGACCTGGTAATGTTATGCTCTGTTACAGTGAGTGGATGTCGTCAAGAGGTTGTGGAATATGATTATGATGGTGGTTATGAACCGTACAACTACACACGTCTGATTTGCGGTGGTCTGGAGGCACCAGCAATGGAGTACAGGCAGTAAGTATAAAAGTACCCAAACTCTGTTCTGCCTACTTTGTTTTGGTGACACTCTGAATACTTGTTTCCGTAGAGTCAATTCTTAACATGGCTAATTGTTTTAACAGTCACATCCTAGAGGAGTTAGAATTAAACAAGAATTGAACATTGAAATATTTGATCTACATTCGCATTTGTTACTTTTTTACTAGTAACATTGACTATCATAATTCCACCGGGTGTCGCCACCTCAAAAAAACATTAGTAAAGAGGTCTTCCCATGATTGTCTTGAACATAGAATGTTAAATATCTTAAATATAATACAATTCAGATATTTAGGTGTTGAAGACAATCTTGAGAAGGCCTCTAAAACAACGTTTTTTTGAGGTGGCGGTATAATGGCACCTGGTGGAATTATGCGAATGTATGTTATGTGATATGATTGGTTTATTTTGATTGTGGAAAATTCCTGAAAGCCATTCTCTGGTGGCTGTTTTTCTAGTTTAACTTAATGCTCTTCACAGCTGGCTGGTGAGATTTCAACATTGAAATATTTCATCCATATCATATTTGACTTGTGATATTAATCTTTACAGATTGTATGTGCTCCAGCTGAGCACAGGCATTGATGACATGGGAGCTGTGCGAGGCCCCCTAGCGGGATGTCTCTTCCTTGCATGGCTCATGGTGGTGCTTGGTCTCAGCTTTGGAGTCAAGTCTCTGGGAAAGGTTGTGTTACTTGTTTAGTTATTCTTAAGTTAATTTCCGGGTCCTCTATAGGGGAAGGAAATATACTGTTATTCTTGATTTGTTGATGGTAACTTAGACTTTCATGGTCTTTATTCAACCACTAACATTTCGTAATCATTGTATTATTGCAATTATATGATCACTTAACATATTTGGGGGGCCAAAGAATTTTTTATTCACACGCTTGCATCAGTTTGGGGCTTCCCAGAGGATGTCATTCATATAATCAATTTGAAATCAACATGGCTATATCGCTCCCCAAAAGAAGAGCACTGGGTCATGTTACAACTTTGTAGCTGAAAGGAACACATCTTTATTCCCTGATACTCCAGGTGGCCTACGTGACGACTCTTGTCCCCATGTTGTTCACCTTCATCCTGTTCCTCCGTGCCGTGACTCTGCCTGGAGCGGCTAATGGGATTGCTTACCTGCTGTGGCCTGGCAACCTGGCATCGGTAAACTGTCATCACCAAACATTTACTGATGCACACACAAACCTGAACAAGTGGCCACTCTGTAACACTTAAGGACTACTGTAGGCTATTGTGACCACCTATTGATGGTTCCTTTGATGCAGGCATTTTGAATCTTGTCTATATGGTGACCACCTTTCCACATAGACCAGGTTTTATTGGTCCCCTAAGTTGCCTTCTTAGTCGCCTTTGACTGTAAAGAGGATTGGTTTAAGTGATACAACTATTTCTATCAGTGATGTAACGCATGTGAGTAATAAGTACATTTAACATTAACATGCATTGGCATAATACCGGTCATAAGCCTTATACCGGTCGATTAAAAATAGTGGAACTTAAAGAGATCTACACATGCAACAATAGTTATTTCTGAGGTATGCACACTTCAGACATCTAGGTGTCCGTATACATCATTTACAAAGCATCGATAACAATGCATTCGAAGACAACAAGGCCAAAAGTTTTCAGGTCATTTTCGGGGCAGGTGAGCTCGTCGTGGGACAAACACACTGTCACGTTCATCGCCAGATTTGTAGATAATAATCACATGTGCTCACGGCACAAGACGAGCATGATTCAACAGCAATCTTGAATTTCTTTTGGTGACCTACAACTCGTGTAAAAGTGTGAGGAACCGTTGCATTATCGCCCGGATCTACGGCTGAATGGGTCAAATTGAACGTACGCCGCCATTTTCCCGCCATTTTTAATGCTACGGCCAGCAGTAAAGTTTTACGTCATAGCGGTTGTGACGGACCAAAATTAAATGAAAATTCTTGTCAGTATACGCCCATTTTCTCATGACTTTTTTATGCTCATGCAGATTTTTGTTTTGTGCAACTACTAACAGGAAAGAAAGGAACAACAGAGGATGAATAAAGGTACATAGCGGCAGTTAATTGTGCCGTGTTTCGTTCGACCGGTATAGTGCACCCCCTTCCAACCACGCGCCCGTTCTCCGTGCAATTCCGCGGTGTGTTCCAATTACCATATTATGTTTTTAGCAGGACCAGAGAGACAAAATAATTTACACAGAAGAAGTGGCAAAGGTAAGCTGTAACAGCAACATGTAACTGGAGAAAATGATGCGTTGATCATTTGCCAAATTAGCATTGCTTGAGAAATTGCAGTAAACCGACCGGTATTATGCCAATGGATGTTACCATTTGATGTAATAAACAACATGCAAGGAGCATATACTAAACTTTATTGTAGTTATTGTCAGATCTTTAATTGTTAGGTTTAAAAAGAAAGGAGGCCACTATAGTTTGCTTGCAGAAGAGTCCAAATTCTAGAGCATATTTTGACAGAACAAAATCTAGAAATATAAGAAGAGAATCATAAGTTTCATTCAGCAAAATGTTAGCTCATGTAAATATTGTATGTGGTTTTGGATAGAGAACTTTGTCATATAGAAATAAAGATAATTTTGACATGGTGATTAGTATGCATAATTGTGGCAATTTGTCTATTTACAGAGCGACTATTACTTCACTATGATAACTGCCATTGTTCACCGATTGAGTGTGGGTCATGGAGGTTACACAACGCTGGCGTCCCACAACCGTTTCCACAACAATGTCCTCAGGTAAGGGCCATTCAGGCACAATCGCAGGTCAAGTAGTGGAAGTGATCTCAATATCTTAAGTTCAGCTCACTGATGAGCTACTGTTCCAATGGTCATGACAGAGAAGGCACATTATTTACAGGTTAATTGTACGAGGGGCGTGCAATAAGTAATGGTCCTGACCCACTTCCAGTTGTCTGATCTAAATGAAATTTTGTATGTGTAATAATTCATATCTCTATGGGTTATGTTGCAAAAGACAGCTCTGAACTAATTGTGGTTTCTGATTTACTGGTGTTTGAACTTAGTCAGGTGCGAAATGGACCAGGTGTGAAATGGAACCAGTTGAGTGTCGCGCAGTGATCCGGTTTTTGTATTTGAAAGGACGCACACCAAAGAAGACTTTTGATGAAATAAATGAAACTTATGGTGATGATGCCCCATCATATGTCCTTGTAAAACGCTGGCATCCTGAATTCAAACGTGGCTGGAAGTCTGTGGAAACAGCTCCCAGACCTGGTCGTCCCTCTTGTGCCATTGATGAGGCATCAGTTGGAGGACCAACCTGGGGTGTCCTACAAAATCGGTGTCCAGAGCTGCATCAAACGATGGGAGAAATGCATAACTCTGGGTGATTCCTATGAAGAGAAAGACTAATAACTGTGCCAAGTTTCATTAATCTCCTGCTATGGGAAATGGGTCAGGACCATTACTAATTGCACGCCCCTCGTACCATGGAAATTTCCCCATGTTCTTTTTGACAAGTATAATGAACAGACGACCATGGCTTAACGTTCTGTCCTAAAGATTGCAGCCCTTTCCAGTTAGCAGACATGTTGTGTGAGTGACAGCTGGGATCCTTGGTCTAGAGGCAGGGTTACTTAAATAATTGGATTATGATTGCCACAGTGGCAACAAAGTTGATGTTAAGTTTTCTGACCTACTGAACTGGCAGAGGGATAGTTCTCAAGGATGTCATGTTTGTTGTCATTCTTGTTATTTGCACGGATGGAACATTGTATCTTATCTCAGTCTTTTCCTCCCTCAGGGATGCAGTTCTTGTCATCCTCATTGATTTCCTGATGGTGGTGGTTTGTGCAATCATGATTTTTGGCTTCCTGGGTTTCCTTGCTCATCAGATGGGCACGGATATTTCTGAAGTGGCTGCTTCAGGTACACAGATTTGCTAAATGTTATTAGAATTTCTTGCACTATCTTTGGCACAAATTGCCCACCACATGCCACGTCTTTTAGCATGCCAAGTCTTTTAGTAACACTTAAAAACTGGTGTGTTACGCCGAACGGCGGCTATATAGATACAGATACAGAAAAATGGTATTAGGCACATTAACACATTGAACTTATGACTTGTGTAATCCAAGTTTTCATTCACTGTATGACTGAAATAATGGATTTAAACATGTTTGGCTTCTTATCCTACAGGGCCTCACCTCGTCTTTGTTGCCATGGTAACGGTATTTTCCCACCTCCCGGCGGGGTCGTCCTGGGCTGCTCTGTTCTTCCTGACTTTGGTCCTTCTGACATACGGATCTCAGGTCAGCAGTAAGAGATTATAAGATGTGTGGTGTTAAGCTGGGGTGTGGTAGGCAAGGCTCAAGGTATTACAGTCTCCCAGTGACCAGTGGCTTGGCTTGGAGTAACAGGATGGGTGCTTTGGGGAAATTTTAGTTATGTCCACATCACATCGCCAACATTCAGCAGAAGTCTTTGCAAATGTCATGCCATGATAGCACTGGACAGTTCAGGCTCAGTAGTACTTTGGGACAGTTTGAATGTCTTTTTTGGCACAAAGGTGAAAAATTAATTTCAAGGTATGGGTAGGGACTTCAGAGCATTGGGAAATGGACAATGATACATGTATTTGTATATATCTGCTTGGATGTAGAGAAGTGCCTTATTTTTCAATGTTGGGTCATTAGCTAGGCTTCCATTGATTATTTCATTTTTTATGTTTGCTGGTATTCAGGCAACCCATCATTTTATTTACCCTTAGCTTGTTCTGGTTGAGACTGTCATCACTTCACTGATGGACCTGATCCCGAAGGGCCTGATGAAGAACCTGCCAGGCCGGGAGTCCGGGCTGCGGAGTAAGAGGATGATGCTGCACGGTGTGATGACTGTGGCTGTCTGTTTCCTGTTCTTCCTGCTGGGTCTGCCGTATGTTACACAGGTGACAACTCTACTTGATACTTATGTAGTAGGCAAATCTTTCTTTCTCAGGTCTTCTTGCAAAGCATTGTTAGCCATTTTAAATCTTAATCATTTGTAGCCTGGCTGCCAACATAGAGCGTAATCAGTGCTTGCTACTTAAGACGGCCTGGTCGAAGTTAGCAACTGCCTTTCAGAATTTAGCATACAGCGTTTTCATGCCAGTCCCCCATCTGCAGGGCACCTCTGATGCTTAAAGCATGGACATGCAGAGATGGTTTCAGTAAAGTACCTTACAGTGAAGTCATTTAGTTACAATTTTATAATCCCTTAGTCCCTTGCGAATTTTCTGTTAATGCTTTGCTTTCTGATCCTAAGTGCTTGTGATGTAAGCTTCAGTTTACCTATTGATTGTACAACTTAACTTGCTTACTTCAGGGAGGTGTCTACCTTCTGACTGTTGTGGACTCATTCAATGCCGTGATTCAACCCTACATCTTCATCTTGCTGGAGTGTGTGGCACTCGCCTACCTCTACTGTGAGTAAATGTGATAGGATGAGCGGACATCCTGTGTAATTGTATGTGAGGCACCCCCACACCTGGGATGGTTTATTCCATGATACCACGTGACTAGATGTGATGCGATGACTTTTACTCCGCACGTTTTTCCCCACACTCCCATCCCAGGGTTTTCTTGTATGCATATGAAACGGTAAGCATTAAACTCACAACCGCCACCCCAGGGCTTCTGTCTTCTATGCTCCAGTCTCAGTAGTCAGTAACGAACTAGACAATTATCTTACATATGTCAGGGTAGAGTTTGTAGTCTGGAGACTTGTGCCGGTATAGATCCCCATCAGTGTCTGTGAATTTATAATTTAAAGATTTCCTTTTAAGACCACTTTAGATGAATGGATTGTCTAATTTAGGATTTATAACGGGGAGACCATGCTATCACATTCCCAGCATCCCTAGCAGAGTATCGCTACAGTTATCGCTATGGGCCACTCTTCATCTTTATGTTGATAACATCAGACCCTACGAACCTGATTTTAAAAAAAAAGAGTATCAAATTTCTGCTGAGACAGACTCCGATCAGGCTTTCTACTGGTAAAAATCAAAGATTCTGCAACTTCTCAACCCTGACAAATATATTTCTTAAATTGGCACACAATATGTTTGGTACACAATAGTCAGAACCAATATTACTGTTGAAACATTGACCTATGTCTGCATCAGCCCCGAGTTGTAGCCGCTGCTGCCCTGCGCTGAACCGCTGGATGTCGGACCTGAGCCACATGCTGCAGCACGTCTGCTGTTTCTGCTGTGCCACCATCGTGAACGGGATGACAGCAGTAGCCTGGGTGTACTACATCCCCATGGTCATGCTGGTCAGTTGTAGATCTATTGTAGGGCTGGAGATAAACATCTTGCTAGGTGTTGTTGGTTCTCTGTAATCTCTCAGTGGAAATGACTAGAAACCTCACTTCCTGTGGATATTTATATAAAAGATGCCACTCACCAAGAAGGCTGTTCTGAAAACAGTGTGAAAGAGGGGCATGCAGTAATGATAAAACCTCTTTCATAGAACCATTTCTGTGCAAAGCTACTGAGCCTCTTAATTGTATGTGTCTGACAGTATTGAAGATAAGCAATGAACAAAACAAGTCATTGTGGCCTGGCATTTTTCTGCAGCAGTGTTGATTGAAATGTGGAGTATCAGTTCAATTTGTTATAGAATATTTTAGGCAACTTCACTAGTAGTAGTGCTATATTAAGCCACCAGGAGCCAATTGAGTAACACTGTTTTGACCTGTGAGGGACTTAATTTGAGTCTAAAAAGCTCCAACAAACTCATAATCAAATGGAAGCTAAATAGTGGGATGTCAGGACAAGCATTTAAGACCCTATACACCTATAGAGTGATGCAAGTCATCAAACTATGATATGTGTTAAATTCAGAGTGATAGATTTCATGTTCCCTGTTGAATGTTACATTAATACAAATGCTAAAATGTTTTATTCATCCCCCAGGCCCAGGTTATAACGAAACCCTTGATGTGGTGGCCGAACAGTCTGTCATACCAATCCTACTATTTTCCAACATGGTCCATCATACTGGGATACTTCATCATGAGCATCAGTCTGATCATGGTACCCCTGGGCACCCTCACCAACATCATCATTGCACTGGTAAGGCACACAGACTTTCAAATTGGTGACAATACAAGCATCAATGCATGTGTGTTTTTGAGTGAGTGTGTGCATGTGTGTGTGTGTGTGAATATTCAATACTATGTGTGTATATATGCGTGACTTCAGTGTGTGTGTTTGTGTACATGCAATGTACACAGTATCAAATCATGTGTACATGTGTGTGTGTGTGTGTGTGTGTGTGCGCGCGCGTGCACGCACGTGTGTTGTGTGTGTACATATGTGTGCTTTCATTTGTGCATATTTGTTTGTTTTGAGTTAACATGTGTATGCATGTATGGCCATGCAACCATCAAAAGGGAGGTAAAGGTATTGTGGATTCTTGCATTATCACCTAACCATAATTCCCAAATCTTCACAGGTGAGAGGCAAGCCGAGCGAAATCGTCCAGCCCCCAGCAGACTGGGGTCCTTACCTCAGCAAACACAGGAGGGGCGGGGCTAGGGGACAGCCTGGACAACCTGTGGATGACACAAGGATGTAAGGAGCTGGATGGACAACCTGTGGAGAGTCTTGGATGTAAGGTGCTGACAAGGCAGCACTAGGTAGCCAATCAAAGGATGGTGTCATACCTGATCGGATGTAAAAGTTAGTAGAGCAGAAAGAGGACGAATTGTACCACACTGTTTTTCACGCAAGATAACTTTTTTCTGCTCTTATACTCGTATATCTGCTTAGGCCAGATCTAGCTAATCATGTATACAGTGTATACTGACCATACATTGTTAGTATTAAAACTTGTAATTAGTATTAGTATTAATTGAACTTTTAGACTGTTCATTTTATGATGCTGATAGGAAAAATCATTTTGGGGTCAACCTAGCAGACTTACAAACATTGTAAACACAAGTACATGTGTAAGTCTTGCAATCATTGACTGTCGCTCGAGTTCAAGCATTTAAGGTTGGTGTCAGATCAGCCGATGCCTCAGGTCAGATGTTTTGGGGTGATGATGTATTATGCAGCTGGAAAGGTCATTGTGCAGGGAAGGGTGGGTGGTGAGTGAGGAAGGAGCAGCTTTTTATGTTGCGGTCACTTGCAATGTGTCTGACGTTGTGTCTCCTTGTGGGCTGTGCCTTGGGTAATGGTGTGCCTTTACACAGTGTGGTCCTCGGTAAAAGAGTCCCAGTTGGCATCGCCAATGTTGCAATGAAGGAGCGTTTATAGCCCTCAATTGGTTGTGAAAGCAATGTTTGGGAAAACATCAGGATCATGTGTGGGATCTGTCTTGCAATACCAAGGTGACAAAGAAAAGAAAGTTAAAAGTCATTGATTGGAATTTTTGCTTATATCACAATCATCTGTATGACCAAAGTATTTATCAAGTGCCTCACACATGTTGTTTCTATCCTGTTAACAGGTATAACAGAATGTCCTCTCAGTTCAGAGAATGATGGCTATTTTAAGAAGGGTATGTTCACCTATTACAATGTCCACACAAGCACGTTGAAGACCTGTGCAGGTTTAGAAAGGAAGTGACCTACCTCATCAGTTCAAAGAGGGCATATAGAATAGACATGCCAAGAAATGAAATTGTTTATTCTTTTTAAAAAAAGCTATTTTGACGGAAAATTTTAAAATTTGTCACTTTTTCTATTTTTTTTTAAATTGTTGTCCAAAACAGAAGTAAGGTGAATATGTATAAAATATATTTTCATATTTAAAGATCTTAAAAGATCTAACAAGTTCATAAAAGCTTTACAATTTTACCAAAACCATTCAAGTTGCATTTATTTCAACATATGTAACATATGAGTTGAATTTCTTGTATGTGATACCTTTTTTATCTACATTGAATAGCTTTGTAATGACTGATGAATTTTCTACTACTTTTAACTCAGCTAATGAATTTGATGTTTCCACATGAGTACAGCACTGCCTAACACTAGTTTACCTAATACATAACGTTATATTACCTATGTCAAATGTTGAGTTTTATATTCTTCATCATGTTTAGTACTAGTAATACAGAGTTGCACTAAATAAAGGCAGCAGCATGAGTCTTGTAGCTTGTGATTCATTATTTACCAAGGATAACCTTAATGTTTTTACAGGAAGGGTCTGATATTCCAACATAGCGTTAAATGCAAGTTCAGTTGTTTTTATCTGGTTTTGTTATATGCAAAGAACTGGGTACTCAAAAATTGGGATAGTCCTTCAGATTGCATGAACACACTAATTTTAGCATGTGAAAATTTCAAGATTATCAAGCGTCGGGATGCTTGTCGGGACGCGTCTTCACGCACGCAGAAGTTTGTCGGGGACACCAGCTGAGCTAGCTGTCGGGCGACTACTTCGGACCTTTCGGGAGAAATGTTGCCGACATCTGGACAGCGACATCTACATTTCCATCTAGACACTGAAAAAAAAGCTATCGGCTCGCAGATATCGGGAAAAAATATGTCTAACTTGTGCCTTAAGCCGAAATGCCGAACGCAGAGAAAGTTTTTCAGGAAGTTATCGTGCTACCGCGCTTCTACGCGCTCCCAAATCCGTTGGATTCCATACGATCTCGTACTGGAGCCTGCGTACGGTGGCGGTAAGATTGCCCGCGTTTTTGCACATAGACTGTAAAGCACTTGCTTTAGAGTTAATTTTATAATATAACAGAATGAATAGTTTGAAAATGTCTGGAAGCTAAAAGCAAGGAGGGAAGATTTTTGTACGATCAGTATTTTTATCGGTAACGTTATGTTGAACTAATCGAGGTTAAATCCTGTCTCCCCGCATATATGCCGGCCAGTGAAGTGTGTGCTTCAAGTCAACACGTTCTGTTTTCTATAACCTGGGCCAGGGGGCGGTAGAAGGTAGTCAAGTGGAACGGCTAACATATTACCCTGGCCAGGTGAATGGTTTTCTACTGCATACAAACATTGATAGAAATACTGCCTTAATAAGCAAAGAGTTTGTCCCGTTTATCGATGATTGAAGAAATGGACATGGGTGTAGTTGGTCACCTGTGCGCTTGTGTTGAGATGCAATCACACCTGGTGTAAACGGGCACGCCCAGGCAAACTGTCAACAAACCACGGTTCGTCAATGCAGGTCGACTGAGGTCATGACCAGCCGTAGTTCCTGACTGGGAGTGACTGGGAATACTCTGCCGTTCGGATCTGTCGGTGAACCTTAAGACTGACTGATTGGTTTTGGTGACAGGGAAGATCAAAGGTGAGGTGAAAGTGTCTCTACGTCGTAAAACCATCATTTCACGATATAGCAAATGAGCAGAAAGAATGCGAAGGTTGTCCAACAACGGAAACGTAGTAAGGCATGATGCAGTGTTAATGTTACCATGAGACTTCTCACGTACTCAACGTTTCAATCTTTGCCTTTAGTTCTGTCTGGAGCGTGCCGTTATTAGACTCGTTATCACATTATATGAAATAGCCAAATGCTCAGTTTGTATAGGCATCTAGCAGTCAAAGAAAAGCTAACGCACTTTTTACTTCAAAAGACTAACGGTTGAGGGTTGTATGGTAGTCTTGTGTATTGGGTTGTTGACTCAGAGCCTTGAGGTATAGGGTCCATCCTTGACAGGTCCCGATGTTGTGCGCTTGGAAGACATTTTCACCTATTCCTCACTCGACTCGGGTGAAAATGAGTACCTATAGCTTCGGCTACGGACGCCCCTGGGATAGGACGTTTAGATGCTAGGTCAGCTAGGTGTTTAAGGAGAGCCACATCTCGAGCACACTATAAAACCCACCACATATATCGAAAATAGTTGGGGTCCTTCCCGGTGTGAGTGATTCAACTAGATCTATCCAGATGTGGAGATTGACTCTAGCTCTTCAGTACACACCTGGTGTGTTACGCCATGTATGATGCAAGTACGCAATAGAAACAAACACTGAACAAATATACTACAATGTTGAATCTTTCATGGTTCGT
The DNA here is from genome assembly GCF_000003815.2 of Branchiostoma floridae. Lineage (NCBI taxonomy): Eukaryota > Metazoa > Chordata > Leptocardii > Amphioxiformes > Branchiostomatidae > Branchiostoma > Branchiostoma floridae. Next base: position 10,824,661 of record NC_049982.1, read on the forward strand.
CGAAAGAAACCTGAACCTGTGACGCTAGGTCCGGATCCGCCATTTTGAAAACTCTTGCGTCGATAGTTTAGAAAGGTATAATTCACATGGCTTCCGGTACTTATTTGTACGAATTGACTGGAGCCATGTTTTTCGCAACTGTAATGAATGTCATCCGTAAGATCGTAGGACATGGATTTGTCAGATCTAGTCAAACTAAGGAGGTTTTAACGTACCTACTTGATCAAACCAAACAAACTTGAAACTTGATATGCTTCCTCAAATGAACAATACAGGTGTGACCTGTTGGGCGTATCGATGACCTTGGCCTCGTGTTTGGGACCCCGTTTTAGTCCCAGTTCCTCATTTCGTTAACCCGCACTCTCTCTTATCCAGTTGGTAGATTACAATTGTTTTTTCTAGATCGACAACGTCATTCATAAACTATTCTTTGTTGTGCCAGTGGGCTGTATACATCTACGTTTTTATTCATGTGATTGCCTTAAAGCTTAGACAACGCAGCCATCCTTAACAGAGCTAGATCTTGGTAAAAGTGCAAATGATGCGGCATCGCAACCGCTCGCGTTTTCAGCCAATCCAAGCACACTTCATTCTTTACAACTCGAAACAGTTGATCAGTTCTTTTCTATTCCCGATGTGTGATCCTCATAGTGAACGTCTGTTGTAACTACAGAAGACAAAATGGCGTCCCGACCTGGAGCAGAGATGCCTTCTGTCGCACCTAAATACACCGTCCCCCCAGCTCAAGTGGTTGTCATGGCAACGGACAACACAGAAACCACGCCCTGCTGTTGTTGCTGTGACGACGGCTGTGAAGAGGAGAACGAGGAGCGCGGGAACTGGTCCTGTAACTTTGAGTCCATCCTGGCGAGCATCAGCTACGCTATCGGGCCGGGGTATCTGTGGGTGATGCCCTACGTGATTTCCGGAAATGGAGGGGGTACGTATGGGTATTATATACATGGATGAGACATATTCAATCATTGTTAAGTATTCTTCCTGTGTGTTCATTAAAGGTTAGCCATCCAGGCATTCAGGTACGCCCTAAAGCAATACTGAAGCAAACAGATATGAGGCAGCATCCACTACCGTTCAGTGTCACTTACGAAAGGTGGTGGATGCTACCTGAAATGTACCGTTTCCAAAATCACATCTTGTTGCTTCATTGACTGCTTTTTGACTACTCTTATTCTTCCAGTATTTTTGGTAATAAAAGCTATCTGGGATTCTCAAGATTAGAAACACATGCTGCCACAATATGGCTACTGTAATAAAGATACATTCTGTCTAACGATACACCCCTGCCACCCGACCGACCGAGTATCAGTGACAGACAGAATCCTTCCTCTACTAAAGACTATATCTAATTTTCCTTGCACGCGGGAAACCATTGTAATTAGCTAAAACGTGTCTACCTCACATCACCAGGTGCATTCCTGGCCACGTACCTGGTCTTGCAGATGTTCATCAGCTTCCCCATTGTCTACCTGGAGATGGCGCTGGGACAGTACACGTCACAGGGACCTATCCGTGCATGGAGAGGGGTGCCCTTACTGCAGGGTAAGTCACATAGACTAATCTATGCATGTAGAGGGGTGCCCATACTGCAGGGTAAGTCACATGGACTAATCTATGCATGGAGAGGGGTGCCCACACTGCAGGGTAAGTCACATAGACTAATCTATGCATGTAGAGGGGTGCCCATACTGCAGGGTAAGTCACATGGACTAATCTATGCATGGAGAGGAGTGCCCATACTGCAAGGTAAGTCACGTGGACTAATCCATGCACAGAGGCGGCGGCACCAAATTTCGTTTGGGGGGGGGGCGAACTTTTACTGACAGCATGTTGCGACACCAGTAGCGCCGTGGTCGCTACCCGTCGCGAGGAGAGGGGTGCCCATACTGCAGGGTAAGTCACATGGATTAATCTATGCGTGGAGAGGGCTGCCCATACTGCAGGGTAAGTAACAGGGACATAAACGTGCATGGAGAGGTGTACTCATTATAATACTGCAGGGTAAGTCACACACCACACTAAACCACTTTAACCGCCCGAAACCAGTGTTTCTTTTCTTTTTTTACAATGGCATAACTGTAGTTCTGATTTCCAAAGCGCAAAGGGTAGTATTTGTGTGTCATCGTAACTGTAACCTCTGGCAAAAAGATGTCGGTTACTTAAGAGTTTAGAGTCTTTAATAACCTTACAGGCATCGGTGTTGGAATGGTTGTGATGTCGGCCATCTTGTGTATCTACTACAACAGCCTGGTGGCGCAGATACTGTACTATCTGTTCTACGTCACTGGGGATTTAGACAGAGCAACATCATGTACCAACATGTGGAACACTGCTGGATGCATCAACTCGAGTTCCTCTGCAGCAAGCGAGTACTTGAAGTAAGCAAAAGCTATGATTGCTACAACGAATTGTTATATGTGTACTTCAAATCTAATATACATTTGCATAATTCCACCAGGTGCCGTTATACCGCCACCTCAAGAAACGTTGTTATAGAGGCCTTCTCAAGATTGTCTTCAACACGTAAATATCTGAATTGTATGACATTTAGGATATTTAACATTCGGTGTTCAAGACAATCCTGGGAAGACCTCTATACTAACTTTTTTTAGGTGGCGGTATTATGGCACCTGGTGGAATTATGGAATTATGATAGTCGATGTTAGCTAATTGATATGAGCTTAATTAGTTTGCTTAAGTATCTGATTATACGGGAGGAGGACATAGTTAAAAAGTAAATGATTTTACCTTTACCCAATTTCTCTTCCATTTTGACATTTTTTTTCGTTCCACCAGTAATTATGTCCTCCAGCTGAGTAACGGCATCGACAACATGGGAGCTGTGCGAGGCCCCCTGGCGGGATTTCTCATCCTTGCATGGCTACTGGTAGCAGTCGCTCTCAGCTTTGGAGCCAAGTCTCTGGGGAAGGTTGTAATATATTTCAATAGTTACAATAATCAGCGGTTTCTGTTGCCATCAAAGCAATATAAGTCATTCTGTTTTCAACTCTGTTGTTGTTGTCTCTATATCCGCTTGGTTCGTCGGATAATGGTCACATGTGCTACTCACTAAAATACACTTGAATTGTCTAAGTATATTGCACAATTAGATATTTCTTATAACAGTAAATGTTACCATATAGTACAGGGGACATTTGGCAACAAACTGAAAATGTGCCTGATCCGTCCCTACTTTTGCAATCATTATTACATGTCTGGTGTTTCCCCGTACCTACCTTACCTACCTAGTCCCTTGACCTACAGGTCGTTGGGGGGACAAGGTGGACATGAAGATAGAGAGTTGCCTCCAGGTTCGTCTCTCCCTAGCCAGGGTTAATCTCTCCTGTAGGCTGAGGGCTACCTTGTATCATGTTGATATTATATGCCAGTTGAAACGAGCAAAATATTTCAACAGCAAAACGTCTCTTGCACTCCTCAGGTTGCGTACGTGACAACTCTCGTTCCCATCGTCCTGATTGTCGTCATGCTCGTCCGTGCCGTGAGTTTGCCGGGAGCTTCTGACGGGCTTTTTTACTTGTTGGCGGTTGGTGTAGGGGTGAGTTGTGATTCACGGATCATAGTAGAACATACGATTCGTGAGATAATCACAAAGTCTTCTCCCAGAATAAAGGATCTGGAAGCGTGAGTTGTGATTCGCGGATCATAGTAGAACATAAAAGTCTTGAGATGATCACAAAGTCTTCTAGAATATGATAATGGAACTAAGTAGCGTTCTCGAGCTTATCATGACATAAAGTATGAAGATTGTATTTTTTGATGTGGCGAATAGTAATCGTAATCAGCAAGAGAAATCGTATTTTTCAGTGACCCGGTATCAAAAGTAAAGCTAAAGAAAAATGGAAACTTTTGGGATGTGTTCGATTAATTTTTAACGTAAGTAGCGGCATAAAGTATGCTTAATATCATGGTGAATTTTAAAGAAAAGCTTTAGTGCAATTACTAATTAAGTTGCGAAGTTAAGATTCCGTCTCTTTGTCAGAATACTGAACGCCTCTACCCAACGATGATAAGTAACATTGTTTTCCGACTGACCCTGGGTTATGGTGGCTACACGACACTGGCTTCTTACAACCGGTTCCACAACAACGTTCTCAGGTAAGTCTAACACGATAAAGAAGAAGATTGAATGACATACCAATCAAGTAAAATCTAACGCATGTTAAACAAATCATCGTACGTGTATTCCAACGGGGTTTCATCACAATAAAAATACGTTATAATATAATAGTTATAATAGTCGTTGGACCAGTGTGAAAAGCTGGCCTTGGATGAAAACTATGCGCAGAAAATTTAACATCCTTTTCCTGATCAGTCAAGTTTTATCATTAACACTTTAGATTTGTGATCAACTTATGCAATCCAGACTGGCAATGGTCTAGCGACTCAAGCCGTGTATTTTGGATGTCTATAAAACTACTGCTGTATGTTTTGTGATCTGTACCCACCGTCCAGGGATGCCATATTGGTGGTTTTCATTGACTTCCTGGTGATGCTGTTCTGTGCACTAACGACCTTTGCGTTCGTCGGATACCTGGCGTATGTGCGTAACCTGCCGATTGGTGACGTGGCAGGTACGAAAATCGATATCACTCTTGCACTGGAAAAAGTTTGGAATATTCACTTTCTTGTTGTATGTACATGTGTTAAACGGTTTAATGGTTAAAAAGTGCGTATGTGGTAAGCACCTTAGCCAGGACTCAAGAAGAAGTTGAACATGTACATATTGGTATACATTAGTCATTGTAGAGGGTAAGATATCACATTCTTATATCACTGTAATGGTACTTCTGTTTCATCCCCATGGCTTGTATTTAGCTTGTAAAAGGGGCTCAAATGTGTCACTGATTCATTCATCAACAGACAGTCCGCTGATTTGAGAGTTTACGGCTGCTAACAGTACGTCGCATGTACGTATCTGCAAGTTATAATTAGGTGTTGACTGTAATCTCATCGCATTCATTTCCAATGCATTTCTCAAGTTACCCATTTGTATTTGATGTATTCCAGCTGCAGGAACTACCTTCGCGTTTGTCTCCATGGTGGACGTGTTCTCCAGTCTCCCATCAGGGGCAGGCTGGGCCGGCCTGTTCTTCTTCACACTCTTCCTGATGGCTTTAGGTTCTCAGGTCGGTGTTGATTCATTTTCAGGCTACATATACAGGAATACAGTCATTAGCCTTGATGTCAGAATCATTATTCCAGGCATCTAGATCGTATCTGTATCGCGCCAGTTTTGAACACCGATCTCTTGATAGTTACCATCAGTGGGCGATATCGATGCGGCCATTCGTCCAGAGTACATGATTCACCAGAGTGCAGAGAACGAGAAAACAGCAAATAGCTGGTCTTCAGTATATCGATGCCTCTACATTTAATTGGTTTGTTGGTCATTTCATTTGCGCCTGTTTAGAAAATTCTAGCTAATACTCTTTCTTATTCTAAGATTGTTCTGGTTGAGACTGTCATCACTTCACTGATGGACCTGATCCCGAAGGGACTGATGAAGAACTTGCCAGGCCGGGAGTCCGGGCTGCTGAGTAAGAGGACGATGCTGCACGGTGTGATGACTGTGGCTGTCTGTTTCCTGTTCTTCATGCTGGGACTGCCGTATGTCACACAGGTGACTGGCGCTTTAGATATGATATGTTGAACCTAAATACATATTCTAGCAGGGGATATTCCTCGCTGTGCTGTGCACAAATATCTAAATACATCAATGGATACATAGTATCACATATTTTAGAACTAGTTATGGAATTGATACGTGAAATTATCGCACTTGTATCTACTTGTTTGCTTGTCGCTGTATTTTTGTTCGGTGTCAATTAAGATTGCATGAGGCCTGTTCATTTTGGCGAGGCTATATTTTAGACAGGAATGAGGATTGTAAGAACTAAGAACTTTATTTATTTAGTTTTATTTACTTCTCAACACACAAACAAGCTGAACCCTGGCCGTTGAACAATCTGTCACTGTAGGGTGGTAATTACCTGTTGACCGTAGTGGACTCTTACAATAGCATCATCCAGCCTTTCATCTTCATCCTCCTGGAGTGTGTGGCGCTCTCCCTTCTCTACTGTAAGTACTCAAACCCCAATGTTGGTTATACAATTATAGGAAATGGGTATCAAAGCACAGAATACCATGTGGATTAATATAGCCTCATGTTGATGTGCTATGGAGTTTCTTTTTATTACCTTCTCATGAGTTGTTTATATAGTTCCGTGTTTACGATAGTAAATTTGGACTGTTATTGTTTAGGTAGTAGTATTGTCTAGTATTGTGTAGAAGTAGAAGTTAGCTTGTATATGTTGTCCATATAGCTTTAGTTGCTATACTAGATCTGTGGTTGCTTGGGGGAAATCTTGGTCAAAAAATCTGATTTTTTTGTTAATACGAGTCAGAATGGAGCCCACTATTTGTCCCATCGATGGGAAATATCTAGATCATATGCTCATTTTTGCCGGTGCGTACCACCGGCTTTGAATCGACAGAAGCGGTTGGTTCAACCGTTCGTTTGGATGCATGGATGGATGCATGGATGCATGGATCGGTCAATTTAGAAAACCCTTCTATTCGCCTGATTGTGTAATCGAGTCAGCGTGGCCGAGTGGTCTAAGATACAGTACTTCATATAGCAGTTTGCTTCTGCAGTCGTGGATCGTGGGTTCGAACACCGCTTGCTACATTTTTTTTCTTTGTTGGACAAAACTCATGTACTGATTTTTTAATAGAAGAAAGACCAATTCAGTAATTAGATGTTTAAAAACTCTTTTTTCGTGTGATTTTGTTTAACATCCAGGCATTTTCCAAAATACGCACCGGCCAGCTTTTTTCAGAAGCTTTCTTGTTACCCTTCTCCCATCCAGGTACCAGCTGTAGCCGCTGCTGCCCTGCACTGAACCGCTGGATGTCGGACCTGAGCCACATGCTGCAGCACGTCTGCTGTTTCTGCTGTGCCACCATCGTGAACGGGATGACAGCAGTAGCCTGGGTGTACTACATCCCCATCGTCATGCTGGTCAGCCACTACTATAACATTGCGATAACATAACCATCGTCTCCACACTTACAACATCAGAAATTGAGCTACACATACCTAACTATACAACTACAGCTGGACACCGACCATTTGCACACAATCTACAATCTACTGCACTCAACTAACTGCCAGCCAATATACGACAGGTTCAAATACGAAATACGCCTCCTCTGACCTCTAGCAATATCTGACATCGATTTGATATGCGGTTGTCTAAGACTGTCCTAACTCTAAGAACCAGAGAAAGAAAGTTTTCAACATGAAATATACACAACTGTTTTTCAGGTGCATCTGATGTACGTTGGCATTGCTGGTTTGTGGCCACATCAACTGTGGTATGGATCATATGTATTCCCCAGTGGGTCTCACGTGCTCGGAAACTTCATCGCGAGCGTCAGTCTGGTCATGATTCCCCTGGTGACCGTCATCAACGTCATCATTGCATTCGTGAGTCCGTATTTTCGTGTTGAGAAGGAATGAATTGTATCCACCAAATAAAGCAGATTATTCTACAGGAGAAACATATTCCAACAAGTACATGCAGTGATGCACTTTTTAGTTTTCAGTTGACGTGGAAACTCATAACCATGATTACCAGATTAAAATTCCTCAGGATCGAAGTTATTAGATCTGGTGAGCAGGCTACGAGTGTCCACGTCAACTGTCAAAATTTACAGATGTCTGTCAATTCTGGCTAAAAGCATCATGTGCAGTGTCTTTAAACTAGTGTCTACCAGACTCCAGGTCGCTGGTGGAACAAATAGAGGAGTAAGCCGGCCAAAGAAGTACATTCGGCTAGGGAACAGTTTGATGTAATAACTTATCATGTTTTTTCAAAAGATCTTACGTGTGAAATTTGCGTGCAGTTACACTGGAATAATTGTACAACTTTACTACAGGTAAGAGGCCAGCCTAGGACCATCCTCAGCCCCACTGACTGGGGTCCTTACCTCAACAAGCACAGGAGGGTTGCTACCGTGGATACACAACCACTCCAACCCGTACAACCACCCCAACCCATACAACCACTCCAGCCCGTACAACCACAGGGACAACCATGGCCGCAGGGGCCGATAGTGGACGACACCAGGATGTGACCTCGTCATGAATTACACAAATGTTATGGTCTGAGAGAGGGTCACAGTTGGGGTGTCAGTTTCGCAACGCAGGTTTCCTCAGACAATGATAAAACACTGGCCAGGATCATGAAAGTACAAGAAAATGTTTCAATTTACCTGTAACGTTGACCTCATGGTTCAGCAATAGCTGTACCATGTCGGACGGTCATAACCACTATGACGATGAGAGTAGCTACATGAATAGTATGGTGACGTATCACCCGAAACAACTGTAACATAGATACCGTTAGTATAAACGCTACTTGTAATTGTGATACGAAGTTACACCATGTATCTGTAGTAAGTAGCATCAGGAGGATAGAGAGAAAAAGTATGTCTTTACCAGCTATGTATATAGCATCAGTTAGGCTAAATTCATCATATTTGTTTTTTTTATCCCATTTGAAGGCTATATATATATACATGTAGTATGTTCCCATATTATAGAATATCATTGATTCTTACTGCTGTGACGTTCATGGTTATTGCAGCAAGGAACTGAGTGCTCAAAAGTGGGACAACCCTTCATATTGTACGAGCACGCTACATTTAGGGTGTGAAAATCATAACCAAGGTTGGGATTATTTAGTGCGTGCAGACAGCCAAATGTGTATAGCCCATGGGGAGAAACACCAGGTCTTCTAAAACAATGCATGGTCTGTAACTTTTCCTCCGCATGATAAACGCCGTGAGAGCATACTTATCGTACGCTAGGATCTTTCTCTTTATAATTATAGTGCCCTAACTAGATAACATGTCGGAAAAATTGCCATAAATCGACAAAAGTATACAAATGAATTATAGTAAAGGCACTATGTTTGTCCCACCGCTTGCTTGTTGTGGTTGAACAAAACAATGTTTTGTGGTCAATTCCACCAACACTGAGCGGCATGTGAAATTCACATGACAAATGCTTTATTGCGCAACGATCGTACACGGTACAATGTATGGCAAAAAAAAAGAAGAAGAAACAAACTTATCATCCTTATTACTAAAACAAGTATCAACCTTATTACTTATGCAGATTATGAATATAGAATAAAATAATTGGCATCCTAATTTCTAGAACAATAAGAGCTAGCCTAAATCATTGATATTGTATTACAATCGAGTGGGGCTAATTATGAGTTTCGGCATTTTTTCTTATGACAAAGCAGTCTTTTATATATTTGCCTATTTTAGCATTGTGGGAGTTATTACATCTGAATATATAATCAAATCTGTCTGTATCATTGAGTCTCTTAAAATCTGTTGTATTTGATTCGAGGAATGTGAATAACTCATTACGTGAAACATTGTACCTACTGCACATCATGACAAAGTGAAATTCATCTTCAATTTGCTTTGGACAGAATGGGCAAAACCTTTGGTCAGGCGCTACATTATGATACCTGCCTGTTTCTATGTTCAATTTATGACTGCTGATTCTTAACTGGGTTATCGCTTTACGAATTTCAAAGTTATATATATCATAAAGGTATGTCTCTTGTTCATAACACTTTTTCGATTTGTTAAGAAAAGACAGTTTTGAATTGCTTTTTATGCGAGCAAACCACTCCTGTATAAATGTATCTTGTAGACGGTAGCGAAGTTGGTCGGCAATGTAATCTAGTTTATACAACTCAGGTTTCACCCATATATGTCCAAAGCCATGGTAATTGAGAATGTCTTTAACATGATTAATCCAGTCATGATCACCAGTAAATACAGTATTGTATGCATCGCGAAGCAGAGAGTCCTCATGTAAGTTTACCAAACGGTGCCAGTATTTAATGAGCTGAATTTTAGCAGATATCATAATAGGAAAAGTTCCTAATTCTCCTCGCACGCCGTCATTAGATGATTTGGAGTGGATTCCAAGTAGAAATTTTTGAAAGCGTATATCAATTATGTCAAATTCCGGTATGACTGTTGGGAGGCGTGTGTTATCAATAGAAAAGTCATCCTTTTCTGGATTAAGTCCAGACGCATATTTCAGAAACATGTCTTTATCTGAACTTCTTTCAAAATTAATGACATAGGTATGAGTCAGATCAGTACAAGTGCTCTTTCGAATAAAAACTGGAATGCTATCCTCAATCTGAACTTTCTTCAACATAAGGGAGAAAATATACTTTGAAGAAGACATAGGGATGTTTTTTGAAACATTAAGTTTCAGTGTTTTGGAGGCATGGTCAAAGCATGTTAACTCAGATCCATACAAAAGGATAGGTTTAACAAATTTGTCAAAAAGGCTTTTACCTAACTTTATTGAAATATTTTCCGATGTTAAAAGTGATTTTAATTTGAATATAGCTCTCATAGCTTTGGTTTTTAGAAACTTTCTGGCCGTTTAAAGTTACCTGAGGACGTAAGAGGTATACCAAGGTAGGTGTAACTGTCTGTAACGTCTATTACATTATTATAAATATAAAATTCTTTTGACATCTTCTTTGTAGCACCTTTAGAGAAAATAATAATTTTTGTTTTAGACACATTGACAGAAAGTTTCCAAGTATTACAATATGTTTCCAGAGTATTGATGCACTGTTGGAGTCCATGCTTAGATTATGAAATCAAAGCAAGATCGTCTGCCCAAGACAAACAATTGATGGATTTAGAAGTTAAATTAGCGGCATCACATTTGTCACGATCAAAGCATTGCGGCAAGTCATTAATAAATAGGTTGAATAACATGGGACTAAGGTTACAACCTTGTCTTACACCACATGTGGAAACAAAGGAATCGGATAAGCCATTCTCTACTCTAACTGCGTAATTAACATTTGAATACATAGATCTCAATACATTGAAAAAGTTCCCATTGATGCCATAATCTAATAATTTATAGAATAACCCATCGCGCCATACACTATCAAAAGCCTTTTTCATGTCAACAAAACAAACAAACAATTTACCTTTCTTTTTGCGTGTATATTTATCAATAAGGGATTTTAGAATAAAAGCGTTGTCGGCGGTTCGGCACTTCTTTCTAAAGCCAAATTGTGTGTTGGCTAATAGATTATTGTTTTCTACAAAGTTTTGTAACCTAGTATTTAATAAAAGTGTAAACAATTTTGACAGACAACTGGAGAGAGCTATTCCTCTGTAATTATCAACGTTGGACTTATCACCAGATTTAAAGATTGGAGTAAGAATGCTAGTGTTCCAATTAGGCGGAAATGTGCCTTCAGTAAGGATAGTGTTGAAAAGATTAACCAATGACAGGCAAAACTGCTTAGAATTTGATCCATGTTTAAGCATGTTGTTTGAAATAGAATCTATGCCACAGGCTTTTCCAGTTTTTAATTGTTTTATACCAACTAATATCTCTTTTGCTGTAAAGGGAACGTCTAGCAAAGTGGATGAATTTTTATTAGGCTGTTCTAACCGTTCTAACCGTTCATTGATTATAGTTTCGAAATCTGTGTTGAAGTGTTTGTTCTTTGTTAGGTCATTCAATCCTTTGAAATGTTCTGTCCATTCATTATTGTTGATATTAGGGTCTGTAGAATTTTTTTTTGTTTTCCCGTTAACTTCGTTGTCGAGAAAGTTTAATAGAGACCAAAATTCTTTTGGATTCTTTTCATTCATATGCTCTAATTTGGACAAAATATCAGCCTTATATTTACGTTTACGTTGTTTGATAATTCTTTTGTATTCTTTTAGAGTTGAGAAATATTTGATCCTAATTTCCTGAATCCATGGTTTTCTTTTTAGTTCTAGCGAAAGTCTTTTCAGTCGTTGGCGCAATGACCAGCAACATTGATCAAACCAAACATTATTCTTTTTTACTTGTGTAGATTTCTTAACTCGTTTTCTATGTCTCACTTTTAGGGCCTTTTTTGAAATATCTAATAGAATGCATGACAGCAATGTTTTAACATTATTATCATTATTCCATGGTTTGGATGTGCGAAAAGATGGGTGCAGGGGAAGCAGGGTTCTACAAACCATCCCAAAAATACAAACCTCGAACCGCCATAGGTAAATAGCAAAAGAAGGTCTAGATGAATTGAATCTTCTCGAGAAACCCAACGTTGGGAAAGGCTGTGGAAACTAGAGCTTGTCGGCCCTGATGCCTAGGTTACACATAGCCGACTTCGGCTCCCGAACACTAGCCGACTCTTAGCCGACCCAAGTCGGCAGAAGTTCGGGAGTAGTCTGACCAGTTTAGGCCACGCCTATTTTTTTAGCGCCGAACATGTCCCGAACATCTCCCGACCAGTAAATGACTTACTCTCAACTGTGTCCTGAATGCTGTCCAACCTATTCCCTACCATGCCGACCTCTAGCCGCAGACTGCCGAATCACTAATGATTGATTCCCACCCGATTGCCGACCCTCTCTCGACTTGAAATAGACATAATCAGCGATTTTCAAAAGAGTGCTCATTTTCGTTTTTAATCAAGATTATCCTTTCCTCTATTTTGTAAACATCACCAAGAGATCAAATTTGGATCACAGATAGCTCCAATACGGTATTTATGGTTCTTTTTGTTTTTGGCTGGATGTCGGTCGTGTGAAGTTCGGGAGTGATTCGTCTACGTCCTGGCAATAACCTTTTTGCTTGGGAATGAGTTAGCAGCGATTTTTCTACGGTCTTGGGGTGAATCATTGGTTAGTTGGAAACAAGCTGGGAGTAAGTCAGCAGTGTTTATGGCGTGTTTAAGATTTAATTTGACTGCTGACTTACTCCCGAACACCAACCGAACACTAGCCGACCGTGCCGAACACCAGCCGAACACCAACCGACCCATTCCAGACCTGCCGTTCAGAGGCGAATGTTTTGAACATTTCAAGACATTCGGATGGAGCAGCCGAACACCAGCCGACTCAGCCGAACACCAGCAGAACGCCAGCCGATTCAGCCGAACACCAGCCGACTACAGCCGACTAGCTCCCGAATCACTCCTAAACCATAGTCGGGAGAGAGTCGGGAGCCAAATTCGGCTATGTGTAACCTAGGCATGATCGACAGTAACCGGGCATTGAACCAAGGAGTGGAAACTTCCATTCCGTCACAACTGCTAACGCAGTTCAATGGTTTAATGAGGCGAGTGATATTAATCAGCAGAGCATAGTTTTTAATCGCTACTTCACTATCACAACGTACTGACCTATGTGTAGTGAATAAAGACTGACCTTTACATAATCAACGCATACAAGAAATTGGGACACCATTTTTTCATATAATGTATAAATAGTTTTGACACTGCACATTAACGTTATGAACCCTGTATGTTCGTCACTAGACTACGGTGCTAACTTACTACAATATTATTCTATCAGCGCAAATCGGATATTTAATTTGATTGGTAGAATCTTTTGTAATCTTGTCATTGACATTGTGTCGTGCTAGCTTTTTGACTTGAGCTAAGACTTAAGTTGTCGGACATAAGTCTGCACTTGACTTGTAAAACACATGTTGAAACTCCGAACTTATTTCCAAGACAAATGAGATGTAAGATTTAGATCAGTTAGCCGCTGTGACAGAACCACCCAACAATGAACAAAGCTGTGGATACCCGCAAGCGCTATACCTGCAGTGAATGGGTCTAACGAAGTGTGCAATGTCGACCTATCAGACGAACACCGTACGTTAATTAGTCAGTGAACCCATATCAAAAATATGTGACATCAACTGGTTTACTTGTCATAATTCCTCCACATTGCGGCATAATGAGGGTTGACGGTACATGCCATGTATACAACAAATACGATCCTAAGAGCAAAGGAGTTCGAAGTGTTTTATCCGCCCGTGCTTCGCGGGCTTTCAAATGTACATGTAACATCGTCATAACATCTAGAATGGGGCCCGGGGTTTAATTCGATTCCATAGCTCCTGAATTACATTCGCCAGCTGCATTACCTCAATATTTGGGTAGCACATATAACGTTACTCTTGCGAAAGACATAATATCGTCAGTTTGTGCAAAAGATTTAATGAACTGTAACATATACTTCAAGGTATCGTGCGTTAATCCAGAGTTTAGGTACATATGTACGTCATCAGGTTATCACCACTGGGTTCGTTGCCCGGACGACAAGAGGGGTTGGGCAGATCGTCACAACTTTGGGCCATTTTTAGATCATTGTACATCATGATCTCATTCCTTCACAAAGAAGGTTGAAAAAGAGCCAAACCGATGATACATTTCTCAGAGCTACGGTAATAAAGCAGCCGCTGCAAACAGCTTTTGCATCGCCAAGTTCACACTTAGGACTTCCGCAGACGACCTGATTAGGAATCGGCGAAATAACTACCATATCACATCGCCAGAAGTTGGTCGACTGAGGACAAGCGTCAAATTGTCAGCGAGTAAAGGTATGCTGGACTGATTTTTTCTTATGACATTTCAAGAAAATTTCAACATAATAATTATATTACTCTAAAATAATTTCATTTTAATCACGACAAGCACATTGATGTTTCACGTCACAAAAGCTGCCGTCTGATCTGTTGACAGCCGGACGTTTGGAAACAATACAGAATATAAAGCCCGACAAAAAAGCATAAAACACGTCCAAAAACGGAGCCGAACCTCAGCTTGTAGGATTTTTTCCGGATTGTTAAACTACTTGAGACTAAATCCTGCCGAATCGCACATTTTCCAAGTAGTTTTAACTCACTAAAAAAAGTGCTTCAAGTCAACACGTTTTGTTTTCTATCGCCTTGGGATAGGGATAGGGAGAGGTAGAGGGTAGTCAAGTGGAACGTCTGGGCTAGCATAATCAACGGTCATGGACCTTGCCAGGTGAATGTTTTCAATTACCTACAAATATACGTAAGAAATACTGCATTAGTAAGCAAATAATCAACTGGTACATGTACCCGTTTATCGATGTACTTATGAGTAGTTGGCCACCTGTACTTTGAAGATTAAATCAAACCTAGTCCTGGTGTAAGCGGGCACGCCCAGACAAACTGTCAACAAACCAGGTTAGGAGGTCATGATCAGCCATAGTTGGTGCCTGTGAGTGACTGGGAATACGCTGCCGTTCGGATCCATCTTCAGGCTTATTTGTTTTTGTTTTTGGTGACCGTGAAGATCATAGGTGAGGGGAAATGCATACACTAAATACGATCCCTAGAGCATTTCGCAAAGGAGTTATCTGCCCATGTATCGTGGGCTTTCATATAGGAGTATAGGAGTTTAATTCGAGTCCATAGCTCCTGAATCACTTTCGCCAGCTGCATTACCTCAATATTTGGGTACCACGTTACTCGAGCGAAAGACATAAATATTGTCAGTTTTTTCAAAAGGTTTGATGAAAGATAACTTATATACTTCAACGTATCGCAACGTTAATCCAGAGTTCAGGTACACAGTTACGTCATCAGGTTATCACCACTGGGTTCGTTGCCCGGACGACAAGAGGGGTTGGGCAGATCGTCACAGCTTTGGGCCATTTTTAGATCATTATACATCGTGATCTCATTCCTTCACAAAGAAGACTGAAAAAGAGCCAAACCGACGATACATTTCTCATAGGAACGGTAATAAAGCGACAAGCAGCCGCTACAAACAGCTTTTGCCTCACCAAGTTCATGCTCAGTACTTCCGCAGAGGACCTGATAGAATAATCGTCGAAATAACTATTATATTACATCGCCAGAAGTCGGTCGACTGAGGACTAGCGTCATACGACCAGCGAGTAAAGGTATGCTGGAATGATATTTTGTTATGACATTTCAAGAAAATTTCGACGAAACAATTATATTATTCTAAAATAATTTCATTTTAATCACGACAAGCACATTGATGTTTCACGTCACAAAAGCTGCCGTCTGATCTGTTGACAGCCGGACGTTTGGAAACAATACAGAATATAAAGCCCGACAAAAAAGCATAAAACACGTCCAAAAACGGAGCCGAACCTCAGCTTGTAGGATATTTTTTCCGGACTGTTAAACTACTTAAGACTAAATCCTGCCGAATCGCACATTTGCCAAGTAGTTTTAACTCACTTAACAGCGAGTGCTTCAAGTCAACACGTTTTGTTTTCTATCGCCTTGGGGTAGGGAGAGGTAGAGGGTAGTCAAGTGGAACGTCTGGGCTAGCATCATCAACGGTCATTGACCTTGTCAGGTGAATGTTTTTCTATTACGTACAATGGGAATAATGTCTTAGTGAGCGAATAATTAACTCGTTCATGTTCCCGTTTACCGATGAATGAATAAATGAATTTATGAGTAGTTGGCCACCTGTACTTTGAAGATTAAATCAAACCTAGTCCTGGTGTAAGCGGGCACGCCCAGGCAAACTGTCAACAAACCAGGTTCGGAGGTCATGATCAGTGACTGGGAATACGCGGCCATTCGGATCCATCTTCAGGCTGATTTGTTTTTGTTTTTGGTGACCGTGAAGATCATAGGTGAGGGGAAAGTGAGGATCTGCTCTCCAGGGTAAGGAGGCACATGGTCAGGTTGTCCGGCCACAACGCCCTTATTTCCCCCTGATTGTCCAATCTCAAGAATGGTATTAAAACACGATTGAAATGGCGAAGTTTGTCCCTTATAGTCTAACTAGAGGGGAACATGAGAGATAACCAAGCCTGGGAAAATAGGGACTGGAGGTTTAGTCCTCCGGTTTAAGCAGCATTATTTTTTGCCGAATCTTTACTTTTCTCGCCTTCGCGCATTAGGCTTGGGGTCTCCAGTGGATGTCATCTATAAAGTGTGGCATAATCTTGCATTTGGCTCATGGTGCCCGACAGGTTAAAAAGGTTTTCCCCGTACTGTTTTTTATACCAGCAGAATTAGTATGATGTTTTAATTTCCGGCGCTGTAATGCATGTCATCAATACTGAGATAGAACATGGCAGGGTCCTTCGGTTATTAAACTTGTTCGTATTTCACAGAATCAAACCATGGAGGTTATGACATCTTTGGTCAAAGCAAACAACATACTTCTTCTTAAATCATCCATATATAGTACATGTGTGACTTAGCGGCCGTATTGCCTCGTATTAGGGGCGTACCCCATTTTAGACGTCCCAGTTAGTTATAAGTTTCATTATAAGTCACAATGTCTTTAATTTAGTTGGTAGATTATAGTTTTTGTGCTAGCTTGACAATATGCATTTGTAAACTATTCTTTTGTTGTGACATGTACTTAACCCAGTAGGTCGTATATCTACAATCAAGTACTTCATTCATGTCGTTTATGGTTAGATACCAAACGCAGTTAGCCTCATCAGAGCTAAAGCATGATATTTTCGCATTAAGTAGCTTGGTAAAAGTGCAACGGCACGGATCCGCTACGGTTCACGATTTAATTGTGTTGGGTTCTCCCTCGATCGAAGTGTGTTGGGTTCTTAAGCGTTCAGAAATCTGTCAGCTAAGACTTTCTCCTAAGGATGACCTCTTAGCATTTTGCAGCAACTATCTCTACCCCACTCGTGGCAATTGATCAGTCCTGTTCTAATCATGATTCCCAATGGTGTGATCCTCAAACTTTTGACGTAATTACAGAAGACAAGATGGCATCCCCACCTCGAACAGAGACGAGTTCCTCTGCCGTACCAACACGCACCGTCCCATCCCACGTGGTTGTCATGGCAACGGACAACAAAGAAACCACGCCCTGCTGTTGTTGCTGTGACGATGGTTGTGAAGAGGAGAACGAGGAGCGCGGGAACTGGTCCTGTAACTTCGAGTCCATCCTGGCGAGCATCAGCTACGCTATCGGACCGGCATATCTGTGGGCGATGCCCTACGTGATTTCCAGAAATGGAGGAGGTACGTATGGGTATTATATACATGGATGAGACATATTCAATCATTGTTAAGTATTCTTCCTGTGTGTTCATGAAGGTTATGCATCCAGGTAATCAGATACGCCCAAAAGCAATACTCAAGCAATGCTGCCAAATGGATATGAGGCAGCATCCACTACCGTTCAGTGTCACTTACGAAAGGTGGTGGATGCTACCTGAAATGTACCGTTTCCAAAATCACATCTTGATGCTTCATTGATGGCTTTTTGACTACTCTATTCTTCCAGTATTTTTGGTGATAAAAGCTATCTGGGATTCTCAAGATTAGAAACACATGCTGCCACAATATGGCTACTGTAATAACGACGATACATTCTGTCTAACGATACACCCCTGCCAGCCGACCAACCGAGTATCAGTGACAGACAGAATCCTTCCTCTACTAAAGACTATATTTCATTTTCCTTGCACGCGGGAAACCATTGTAACTAGCTGAAACGTGTCTACCTCACATCACCAGGTGCATTGGCCACGTACCTGGTCTTGCAGATGTTCATCAGCTTCCCCATTGTCTACCTGGAGATGGCGCTGGGACAGTACACGTCACAGGGACCTATCCGTGCATGGAGAGGGGTGCCCATACTGCAGGGTAAGTCACATGGACTAATCCATGCATGGAGAGGGGTGTCTGTACGGCAGGGTAAGTCACCTAGACTAATCCGTGCATGGAGAGGGGCGCCCATACTGCAGGGTAAGTCACATGGACTAATCTATGCATGGAGAGGGGTGCCCATAATGCAGGGCTGTGACTTATGGTAATGCCTAGGTTACACATAGCCGACTTTGGCTCCCGAACATTAGCCGACTCTTAGTCGGCAGTAGTTCGGGAGTAGTCTGACCATTTTAGGCCACGCCTATTTTTTAGCGACGAACATGTCCCGAACATCTCCCGACCAGTAAATGACTTACCCTCGACTGTGTCCCCAATGCTGTCAAACCTATTCCCTACCATGCCGACCTCTAGCCGCAGACTGTCGAATCACTTCTGACTGATCCCCAACCCATTGCTGACCCTCTCTCGACTTGAAATAGACGATTTTCAAAAGAGTGGTCATTTTCGTTTTTAATCAAGATTATCCTTTCTTCTATTTTGTAAACATCACCAAGAGATCAATTTTGGATCACAGATAGCTCCAATGCGGTATCTATGGTTCTTTTTGTTTTCGACTGGATGTCGGTCGTGTGAAGTTCGGGGGTGATTCGTCCTGGCAATAGTATTTTTGCTTGGGAATGAGTTAGCAGAGATTTGTCTATGGTCTTGGGGTGAATCAATGGTAAGTTTCGGACCGTCCATGATGACAAAACTTATCCGTTTCAGCCGGCCTAACCGATAGTAACTGATAGAACAGTTTCATTTTTTGCATCATGAACGGGGCCTAAGTCAGTAGTTGTTTATGGCGTGGTTAAGATTTAAGCTGACTGCTGACGTACACCAACCGAAGACTAGCCTACCGTGCCCAACACCAGCCGACCACCAACCGACCCATTCCAGAGTTGCCGTTCAGAGCCGAATGTTTTGAACATTTCAAAACATTCTGATGGAGCAGCCGAACACCAGCCGACTCAGCCGAACGCCAGCCGAACGCCAGCCGACTCAGACGAACGCCAGCCGACTCAGCCGAACGCCAACCGACTACAGCCGACTAGCTCCCGAATCACTCCTAAACCATAGTCGGGAGAGAGTCGGGAGCCAAATTCGGCTATGTGTAACCTAGGCATAAGTCACAGTGACTGATTCATCCATGGAGAAGGGTGCCCATGCTGAAGGGTAAGTCACATGGACTCATCCATGTATGCTCGGATAGGAGTACTGTACCCATACTGTAATGTAAGTCACAGAGACTACCTATGTATGGAGTATGATTATCTATGTATGGAGAGGGGTGCCCATACTGCAGGGTAAGTCGCAGAGACCAAACCGTGCAACCGTGTGCATCACCAATCAAACCACGGTGTTTCCCTCTACAACGCCATGCTTGATCTACAAAGCGCATTTCTTTAAGAGATGAATTTGTGTGACATTGTAACTGTAACCTCTGGCAACAAGATGTCGGTTTTTTGAAATGCAAGTTATAACCTTGCAGGCATCGGCGTAGGAATGGTTGTGATGTCGGCCATCGTCTGTATCTATTACAACAGCCTGGTGGCGCAGATACTGTACTACCTGTTCTACGTCACCGGGGATTTAAACAGAGCAACGTCATGTGCCAACGTGTGGAACACTCCTGGGTGCGCCAACTCGACCTCCCGTCCTTTTGCAGCCGAGGAGTACCGTCAGTAAGTATACATTCAGCTATTATGCGTAGTACTAATCATGTAAGCTAAATTTCTGTGCGTATTTGAATCTGCGATAGGGAAAAAAATATATCAAATTTGTAATTTTACCTAACTTACCTAACTTACCTTATCCACCAGTAATTATGTCCTCCAACTGAGTGACGGCATCGGCAACTTGGGGGCTGTGCGAGGCCCCCTGGCGGGATTTCTGATCCTTGCATGGCTGCTGGTGGCAGTCGCTCTCAGCTTCGGAGCCAAGTCTCTGGGGAAGGTAATATACATTGCAATATTAACCGTTACCAGCAGTGTATTTTTCCAACAAAACAATTAGCAAATCATTTAAAGACAAGGAAAACAAGTGACCGTAGGTAACAAACTTTGTGACGTAATCATGGTCTGTCAGTTGTGTTGTTTTCAGTGGTGTGTGACATTGTGTTTATTATTTATCAACAACCATACTGTTACATTCCTCAGATAAACCAACAACCATTGGCCCGCGGCATCAGATGTTGCCATAAACTTACCATAAATTTTATACAATTATGATACTCAAAGTTGAACAAAATGTGTCAGAAATAACAGAAATATTATTAATAATATATATAAAACTAATAATAATAACGATAATAATAACTAGTTGTTGGGTTCTACTGGTTGAATCAGGAGGGAACTGGGGTCAAAGGTGAGGCTACGTTTCTTTCATAGAGCGAGCTTTTCTCGGAGAACGAGCCGAACAACCCCGTTTTCTTTGAATGGTTATAAACCAGACCCAAGTGACTTTCTGGTGGAGAACTGAGCAGAATTTTTAAGATTGAAATATGGGTAAGTACTTTTTTCATACCTTTATTCCGTTATTTCAACATGCTTTCCAATGAGCAGCTCTAACACCGATGTGTGCCCTATAAACAGCGACAGCTGTGAACAGCTGACAACACGACGCATGCACAAAACACGCAACTCAGGCAACATCTGCTTGACAGTATCCAATTACCGTAAGGCCTAGATAACACAGACTTGAACTAATACACCGAAAGACCCACATTTTGTAGGGGTGATTTCTGAAATTTCTACATCGATTATAACAACAGCTTCGGCCAAAAGAAAGGTACGTGCATCATTTCACGCCGGTGTACAGGCGACGTGCCAAACCACATACGAATGCGGCAAACGGAACATAGAGATATAGGTGCGAACGCTGACCGAAAAAACAATTCACAATACTTTGTCGACGGAGGTTACCCTCCAGTCACAAAGTAATTATCTAAGTATATTTTGCAATAAGATGTTTTTATGACAGTACTAGTAAGCATGGCACATGACAGTAAACGTTGATAAATCCTTCAGGGGACTTTTGGTAATACACAGTTCCTTATTTTAATGATAAATCATTAAAATGTATTTATTGTTTCCCGTTATTATGTTGTATGCCCCCTTGCACTCCTCAGGTTGCGTACGTGACAACTCTCGTTCCCACCGTCCTGATTGTCGTCATGTTCGTCCGTGCCGTGAGTTTGCCGGGAGCTTCGAACGGGATTCGTCGCTTTTTCGCGGCTCCCCGAGTAGGAGTGAATAATGTAATTCAGTGTACATGTAAAATACATAAATATCGCAATAATCACCCTCTCCTCTCCCAAAAGATGGGTAGTATTTCCCTCGTTTTTCCGATATAAAGTTACATATTCCAAGTTGAAAAATGGTGATTTATTCAAATCAGCCAAATAGACAGGTAAAAACGTTTTTCAGTGACTTAAGTCAGTGGGAAACTTGCCTTGATTAATTTTGTACCAGAGTAGGGTCTAAAGTAGCCATTCTGGCATGTTGTTAGAAAAAGAAGTGCAATCAACAATTGATGATTGCGAAATTTAGATTCTAAAGTTGCGTCTCTTTGTCAGATGAATCAACGCCTTTATCCAACGATGATAAGTAACATTGTTTTCCGACTGAGCCTGGGTTATGGTGGCTACACGACACTGGCTTCTTACAACCGGTTCCACAACAACGTTCTCAGGTAAGTCTTGTGCAAGAGCACATATGATAAAGAATGTAATTGAGAATGACTTGCAAATCAACTAAAATCCTGTAGATTCGCGCCTTAGATAAGTCATTCCACACGTATTCCGACATTGTTTCATCACTAGAAAATCCTACGTTACATACCAGTGTCTCTATATCTGGTGCCATTGAATATGAATCATGGTATTAGCCGTCACAACGGTCTACTTGGTCGTTAGACCATCGTGAAAACGTGAAAATGTATGCCTGAAAAAGTTTTGACATCCATTTTCTGGTCAGCTAAGTTTCAATATTATATTCTGACTATAATGGTAATTTCTTGCTCATGAAATGGGACTTTAAATTTGAGACCACATCATGCAATTCAGGCTGGCCACGGTCTTGCTATGTAATTTGGATGTCTACTTAGCTACTGTTCATTTTTTTATCATATGTTGTGATCTGTACCCACCGTCCAGGGATGCCATATTGGTTGTTTTCATCGACTTCCTGGTGATGCTGTTCTGTGTGCTAACGACCTTTGCATTCAACGGATACCTGTTGTATGAACGCAACAGTGTAGTGATAAGTACGGAAATTGGCTGTCATTATTTGTCTGGACAATCTTGGCATATTTACTTTCTTGTTGTACACAGCTATGGGGAAAAGTGTGTACGTGTTGAACAGGGTCATTGCACACGCTAGAATTCCCCTCTTGGCCAACTTAAGAACCTGTTACTTATATACATTAGTCGTTGTATATGTAGTATGATATCATATTCTTATATCACTAGAATTGTACTTCTGCTTTATCACGATAACCTGTGCGTATCGTGTAAGAACACAAGCGTGTAATAAAGGTCGTTAATTAATTCATTAACAGATCATCCGCAGATTTTTACGACTACTGACACTCCTCCGTACGTATTTGACTGCAATCGTCTATTCAAAACGCAATCGCATTCATTTCCAATCCATTTTCTGACTGGTTAGAATTGATTTATTCTAGGGCCAGGATTTGACTTCGCGTTCGTCTCCATGGTGGAAGTGTTCTCCAGTCTCCCATCAGGGGCAGGCTGGGCTGGCCTGTTCTTCTTCACACTCTTCCTGATGGCTTTAGGTTCTCAGGTGCGTGTCTTTTTGGCAACGCCTCAAAGGCTAACCTGAATATATTCAACGCGTTCCATTGCAAAGAATTCTAGGTATTCCTCTGGTATTTCTGCTATGTTCGCGCATGCATGTAAACAACATAACTCGAGAAGCTGTGGGTTGATGCTTATGCTATTTGATAAGCCGGGCAAAGAAGGACAAGTTCGATAATGGACCTCTAAGTGTTTTTATGGTTCTGCAGCGTGTAATAATTACTATTCCAGAGTTTATATCACATCCTTACATGGTGTCCATCAGTTGACGATACTTATACCATATGACATTGCGCGCTAGCGACAATCGTCGAGAACACGCGATCTTTACAATGTAGATAGCTTAAGTGATGCTTCATGAAGTTAGATGTTGATTTTTCAAATTGTAATCTAATTTGCATAAATAATAAGGACATTCCATAAGCCTATTCTGTTCAATGATAGAATTATTCCATCATGTTACATTTGTAACTGAGAAAGACAAGAACTTTGAAGGATAAATATCATGCAAATAAAGACATAACTTTCATCATCAATGAGAAAATGCTGTGAACCGCATTCTTTCTTACGATACATTGTGACGTCTCTTATTTGGGTGGAGAAGATGATCAACTAATATATATATATAACTTATACAAACGAGGACTTAACTTGCATAATAAGTCAGTTGGAATGGATAAATCATTTGGCGAAGGTATGGTTCGTGGAACTCTAATTTGTATATTAAACGTAACGGTTTGCCTGTGGTGGGTTATGCCATTGCAGAATCCTAGCTAATACTCTTTCCTATGTCTAGATTGTTTTGGTGGAAACCGTCGTTACTTCCCTGACTGACCTGATCCCGAAGGGACTGATGAAGAACCTGCCAGGCCGGGAGTCCGGGCTGCTGAGTAAGAGGATGCTGCTGCACGGTGTGATGACTGTGGCTGTCTGTTTCCTGTTCTTCCTGCTGGGACTGCCGTATGTTACACAGGTGACTGGCGCTTTAGATATGGTTTTGCCATCCTTCAGATAAATTCAACGACCCATACCTTCACCAATGGTTTAAACCTTTATAACTGATGTAATATGTGTGTTTCTCTTTTAAGAGGATTTGAAGTTAACATAATTTAAAAATTATGCAATTATGGTCGTTATTTACATAAATTATTGGTTGGAGATGGTAACTACTCAAAACACAAACAAACTAGACGCTGACAGTTGAAATACTAAAAATGTATTACAGGGAGGAAGTCACCTGTTATCCTTAGTGGACATTTACAATAGCATCATCCAACCTTACATCTTCATCCTCCTGGAGTGTGTGGCGCTCTCCCTTCTCTACGGTAAGTACTCAGACAAATTCCAATGTTTGCTCTCACATAGCAGGTTCCGGCCTGGCAGGTTCTGTCATAGGGAAGGGGCATCAAATGACAGAATCACATATGGATTGATATCCGTCTCATATCGATGCACCAGATTTGATTTGATTTATAATCACAATCACGGTTTGAGTTATAATCACAATTTGCGATTGTTATTGTTGTAGGTTGTCTAGATTCTGTACATAATAGGTATATTAGATCCGATTGCTCAGAGTAAAACTAGATCATCAATTACAACTCAAGGAATGTCCAATCATGATTTCTTTTAATATTCAATTTTAGGCACAAATGAAGCGTACTTTATCAAAATCCAGCAGATCCTGCGAAAGCATCCACTGATTTTCTCTCCCTCTCACCCAGGTGCCAGTTGTAGCCGCTGCTGCCCTGCGCTGAACCGCTGGATGTCTGACCTGAGCCACATGCTGCAGCACGTCTGCTGTTTCTGCTGTGCCACCATCGTGAACGGGATGGCAGCAGCGGCCTGCGTGTACTACATCCCCATCCTCATGCTGGTCAGTCACTACGTATTTACATATTCAACAGCATAAACAACACAAGACAGACCCGACTAAGCTACATATACCTTAGCCTCTACCAGGCTCCCAAGGTCGCTGGAAAAATAGTAGAACTTGGCCAAATAGACTGAAAACACACCAGAGGAGGTGGTTGGCCGAGGAATACAGTTTGCGACATGGTGTGTTTTCAGTCTTTTTGGCCAATTTCCACTCATATAATTTCTCCAGTGACCTTGGGAGCCTGGTAGAGGCTACACATACCTAACTATACAACTACAGCTGCACGCCGAACACTTGCATACACAGGTACAATCTACTTCACTCAACAAAACGACTATGTGCAATAACCCCCTGACCTCTAACGATATCTGACACCGATTGTCTAAGACTGCCCATAACTCTAAGAACCAAAGAAAGAAAGTTTTCGACATAATAGGTCACATGTTTGATGACCATATCCTCGATCCCTGGAAAATGTGTTTCAGGTGTATCTGATATATGTTGGCATTGCCCCATATTGGTGGCCACAACAGTTGTACGGATCAGTGTTCCCCAGTGGGTCTCACGTGCTGGGAAACTTCATCGCGAGCGCCAGTCTGGTCATGATCCCCCTGGTGACCGTCATCAACGTCATCATTGCATTCGTGAGTCCGTATTTTTGTGTTGAGAAGGAATGAATTGTATCCTCAACCAAAAAATGTGTGGCAATTAAAACTATTGCCATGGCGACGGTTTTATTGTTTATAAGTATTAATGATTGTTATTGTAGGTGTGTTGTATTTGTGTTCACCTAGCCGTATGTATGAAGATGATCATCTCTTCTACCTAGATAACAATATGTTCAAAGTATGAAAGTCTTAGCCAAAAAAACTATTGTAGCATTTTCTCAAAAACTACGTAAATGAGACCCTGATTTGCCCTTCTTATGTCTGTATGTTCAATTTAACGTACGTGTTGCTGCCAAATGTCGGAAGAATGGAATTTCGTTATAACACTGTGATAACAATTTCTCATTAATTATATAAATTAGGTAACAATTTGCATAATTGATGTCTATCGATATTTATCCCTTTTCTAGTTACATATGTCATGTTTATTTGTCCTAGTAGTAATGAAATACTGTGGCTTAATAAACTGTGCTCGTTGATTATGCAAATTAGCTCGGGGTCTGCATTAATAGCCCTTATTTATGGAGGGCATCTCCGAAGTTATCTACATATAAAAAATTGCGATGATCAGTCAACCCCTTCCCGAGTTATTCCCTTCCAAAAGTATGGTGCAATTGCGCACACGCGGAAGAATTGCTGTAGAATTTCGGGAATTTTGGCCAATTGGATATATACTTAACAGTAAGCATAATATTTCTATCTTTTTGAATTACATATGGTATATTTTGGAGCATTTTAACATGAAATGCAGTGTATTTATAAACTATCCTCATTAATTATGCAAATTAGCCCCTGATTTGCATGATTAGCATTTACATTTATGTTATCATGTTAGGCATCTCTGAAGCTATTTATATTCTAAATATTATGATGATTCGTCAACTCATTCCCGAGTTATTCCCCTCTAAAGGGATGATGCAACTACGCAGCCGTGGAAAAATTCCTGACATGCCTGCGGGATTTTGGGAATTTTTGTCAAACGGTCACACACTATATTATTAGGCGAAGCTCCTGAGGCGTCGCCAAAAAAGGACTTTATTCTATGAACAGAGGAAACACATTCTAACAAGTACATGTTGTTATGCACTTTTGGCGTTTCGAGTTGACTTGGAAACTCATAGTTTAGTCATGAATTCATGATCACCAGATTAAAATTCCCCTAGGTGGAAGTTAGAGCTGTTGAACAGGCTATGGGTTTCCACGCCAACTGTTTGTATGATTATTTGTTCCTATATCTACACCTGTACAAAGAAGCGAGAAGATGTCGACCATCCTGTTAGCTTAGTACCTTCAATTAGTTAAATTGTATCTTGTTGTCCCTGCATATGTCTGTTATGTCTGTTATCAGTGACCTGTACCTAGCCCGTCGAGGCATGAATGTACAATAAAGGTCTTTCATTTCATTTCATTATCCAAATTTATACATGTCTGTCGATTCTGACTGAAAACATCACGGTATCTCCGAGAGACACAATTTAATTTACTAACTAATTAGGTTTCTTTGGAAGCTCGTACGTGTGTACTTAACGCGCAAAGTTACAATGTTACAATGAAATATTTGCACACCTTTACAGGTAAGAGGCCAGCCCAGGAGCATCCTCAGCCCCCCTGATGACTGGGGTCCTTACCTCAACAAGCACAGGAGGGGTGCTACCGTGGATACACAACCGACACTCCAACCCGTACAACAACAGGGGCAGCCACGGCCACAGGGGCAGCCACGGCCACAGGGGCAGCCACGGCCACAGGGGCTGAGCCACGGCCACAGGGGCAGCCACGGCCACAGGGGCAGCCACGGCCACAGGGGCCGATAGTGGACGACACCAGGGTGTAATGTCATCATGAATCACACAATTGTTATGGTCTAAGATAAAGTCGCAGTTGATGTGTCCGTTTCGCAAGTTTCCTCGGACAAAGATAAAAACTCTGACTAGGATCTTAAAGGTATAAGTTCGTTTGACTCTATTTGTCTCTGCCTTGCAGAAGTGGCGATTATATATAGGCACATTATATTCATTTACCACTAGCTTGTGACTTTCAAGGGTAATTGTTTGGAGAATTTTTAGAATCTTATTATAGACAGTCTTTGATTAAAAGCTTAGCTTATAGCCTAGAACTTGAAATACCTTTTTCTGTTCAAAAATATTAAGGTATGGTTTGTGAAAATATGGACAGGTGCTGTTAAAGGAGAAAGTGTGCTATTACATATAAGTATTTTGGGGATTTGAATTCTAATTATTTGCGCTGTAGATTATCCCTAGCCAATAAGTTCAATGGATCTTCTATTGTGTATAGGTATCATGCATTTAGCTTGAAGGTCTTTTAAACGTACATGTACATACAAATAGAAAAGTACAAAATATAAAGAATTGGTACATAACAACAGTTAAACGCTGACTACAATACTTATTGATGTACAGAAGATGTCTTAACTCCATAAGCATCAATTATATCCTGATATCAAGGGAATATGCTACTTCAAACTTTTTCCCTAAAGAATGTTATTAGATATTCTGGAAAGAAGCAAAGGCAAGTGACATTGTGCTGCATGGAACTACACAACGTGCCAAGCCTCTCTTCACAAAATAGTATTGCATCCCTCACTTAATAATAAACCATAGCCCCGTTGCGATATAGGAACCACATATCCCGGCATTTGAAAACCAGTAACGATACTTTCCGGCTCCGACGGGTATGGATAAGGTCTACATTTCCAAACCGTGGCCCAGTCGGGCAGCTTTGGGGAACAAAAAGTATGATATAAAAGACACCAACCTACACAAGACGTTAAGAGAATAATCATGGGCATTTGAGTCTATTTTTACCTCTACATGTCTATTTTTCGTTTCCACAAACAGCCCGGCCGGGCCCCTGTTTGGACGGTGACGATAGCTTAGGCTTAGGTCACATTTCCAAACCGGGCCCCGGCCGGGATGTTTGCGGAAACGAAAAGTAAAAGTGTTTACCAAGGAATATACACAAATTGTGCCAATGACTAATATTGTTTACGTTTTGTGTGTTTTCTTGCCTTTTATATCACATTTTTCAATTCCGAAAGCTACCCGGCCGGGCCCCGGGTTAGGAATTGTGACCCAGGCCTTATACAGGGACCTCTAAATGGTCGACACAGAGACCGAATCTCAACACGTAGAATAAATCAGGTAGTTGTGCGGTCTTTGTTCCGGTCATCCAGTATGGTCTAGAATTTCAGTAGATCTGTCATCTTTCAAGCAGGGCCTGTTTTGTTTTTACACGGAGAGGAGTGTGTTTCGTGTACCGGCTTTGTACAGGGCAAGCATGTGGCGTAAAGCGCTGACGAGAGGCGCCGAAAAAAGAGCATTGCCAATGGTGTAAGGCGGAACGTGTTCGGGGTGGAACGGGGGATAGGGTTAAGTGGTAAGGCGAGGGGCACCTTGTAAGCTTTGTTGTTTACAAGTGTCCGCGTATCACCTACTAGAATATTATGATTGATATGACATTTTAGAGGCACAATACATCTTATTCTCCACAAGAAGAGAACAACCGTTCACCAAAGTACAAAGTCTATTTTGAAAGGCAGCGTAGCTTGCAACGATTGGCTCCCATGATTACAGTGGACATGTGGCGTAAGTGACAGAACGGAGTTGTTGCCCAAGGTAAGTCTTTACGTCCGACATCTACTAAGTTTGCCGAACGTTTTGAATTTGCAATTGGTATGGTATATCAGAACATGTTGTCTTGAATAAAGCCATATTTAGTATACATGAGTTCTAGATTGTGTGTCCCATTTCTGAAAATAGTCATAAGTTAGGCTGTCTGCAGAGTGTTGTGTTAATTGAAATGCTTCTTTCTGTTCACATGTACCTTTACTATAACTAACTACGACTATAGAGAAATCTGTTTACGAGAGTATCTTATTCATATATTGTTTACTTTTTAATTGCAGCTCACTTACTTGCTGGCAGGGTCATCAAAAAGTTATTTTTGTGCGTTACGTAAAATTTTCTAACTGCTCGTCAAGAGATACGACGTAGGTGAGCTCGCATTTACGCTGCATGCCTATCGGCTATACGTGTAGATAAGAATGGGTTCTTGTGTTTATAAAGGTGTTCATAATTTATTGGTGTCTGGCATGTTTGCAAATTAAGGATCTTGTATTTTCGTTCGTAAAATGATTCTGGGAGAGGATATTTGTTCGTCAATACCTCTGGTACATGTATGCACGAATGTACATGATATGTAACTGTGTATCTAAAATGTTTCTTCTTTATCTTCCCCATTTCTTCCTGTTGTCTTTCTCTCTTTTATCCTTTTCTTTCCTTTCCCCCTTCTCATACCACAACTAGTAACATATTGGAAACAGTTACCAGAACCTATAGTCATACCCTTCATCAACATCAACAGCATCAACAACTGACAAAGGGAACATACCACGTTTTGCCTGAATCGCAAACTGTTTCTTGAAAGAAAATGTTTTCAGAACTTTGCACTAGATCACCGAAGACATTGAACATCTACAACTTAACGCTCTGGAAGAAAGAATCATTGTACAATTTCATTCCGTACATAACAGTTACCATCATGCTAACCAGTTCAATAATACAACAAAGTCCCAGGAACAATCTGCTGCAAAATCGTAGAAAAAAACAACATTTCGGCCTGTTGACCATCATGACCTCATTGTAGGAGATTCGCATGGCCAGCAGTGTAAAAACTTCGGCGGCCTTGTCTCGCCATGCCCCTGAGTCAGCTCATACTCCTTCACAACTCTGCAAACACAGCGAGGACAACTCTAAACTGACCGCTCTTAAACAATTTTGCTTGGGGCATACTTCTGTGCGTAGGTAAGGCCGAACAAAGATATAATAGTGTACCAAATGTGATAATGCAATGGCATCAGAATGGACAAAGAACGAGACTTACAAATACTCTATGGCTTTTAACTTAAAAAAATATTCTGTTGTTGTATTAAGTGCGGAGAGTTTTCACTGATATACCCTACAAGCACGAGGGAAAATTCAGAAACGATATAGAGACAGCTGGAACACATCAACAATTGAGTACGCATGTTGCCATACCAGACGTGTAGAGTCTGCTCGCTGTTGTTTACTGTCATACCAGATAAACCGCGAAGCACCTAATGTTCGGCATACTTATACGGCAGGTGTACAAACATGTGTGATGCGCAACTGCACGTTAGAGATGATTTTCTCTAAGATGATTGACAGTTCAGACAAAGAACAATGAGAGGCATGCCATGTTGTTCCCCGCGTGTGACTGTCATCTGGACAAAGTTCACATTCCCGTGACAAGTGACGGAGATAGACCTTATAATTCTCGACCGCCACAGAGAGTGTAGTACTAAGACTAGAAACGTTTGTTTTCGTATACAGGAAGACATGAGGCTCTTGAAAACCATCCAACATTTGCTATTCAACTTCTTATTTTTGCTGATAATCCACGCGGCTTTATGGTAAGTTTGAATAGCATCCTATGTTGATGACGATATTCATATCTATACACTAAGCCCTCCGAATATATGAATATATGAATACGGAACATTTTGAGCTCTGGAGTGAGAAGATGTTTTGAGAACTTAGACTGGTATCTCACTGAAGCTGCGGCACGCTGGCGACCTCCCTGCGGTCGAGCGATCGCGATTTGACTGAGCACTGTCTTAAACGAATGAAATTCCTTGATAAGAAACAAATCTTTTTACACTTTGTGTTTCGTCGTCTTTTTAGTAATACTTGTACGTATTGCATGATATTTCCATTACGAAGTCATATCAAGGGTTTGCATGATATTTCCATTACGAAGTCATATCAAGGGTAA
Source organism: Branchiostoma floridae (assembly GCF_000003815.2). NCBI lineage: Eukaryota > Metazoa > Chordata > Leptocardii > Amphioxiformes > Branchiostomatidae > Branchiostoma > Branchiostoma floridae. The sequence goes on from NC_049982.1 coordinate 10,856,394, forward strand.
CTTTGAATACACAAATCAAATCTAGAACACAGCGAGCCGCCGCCGTGCCGCAGTCCAGTTAGATTGTTACCCATATGGCCACTTCCCTTATGGTACTCGTAACACCATATAATTACTGGTAGTTGAAATATCTATAAAAGATGTGTTGAGTATGTGAATACCTATCGTCAGTGCAATTTGGATATCACACCCACAGGATGTTTGCTACATGCTAGTGCCGTCTTTAGCGCTAAAACTATTTTGTGAACAAATGATCTTAATGCGTGATTTTATTTATACCAATACACGGATGTTCCTCCAAAAGTTCACCAGAAAGTTATCAGACTGATGTCAATGGCGTCCCGTCGCCCTTCTGGACCGAGAAAGAAGCGAACAATTTTCTTGAGAGGTCATCGAGAAAGAAAAGGACGTTGCACGAGGAATGTTATGGTGAAGGGTGTGTATATGAGGAAGTCCGCGAGGTCACTTGGAACACGGAAAGATCGGTAAGTCGTCCCTCCTTCAAACAATCAAGTCTTTTTTGTCTTAATCCAAATGACGCTATTTGTTACGTACAAAAGGGACAAATGGCATTTATCATTTCCAGGATACTGTAAAATCTGTAGCCCTACATCTTTTTTATTTCACATCTGAAATCAGACACATAATTTCCGTAGCTAATTTTATAACTCCAGTAAAATACGCGTGAGCGTGAGCTTTACTCAAGTCAAGACACTGACTTCCATGCTCCCTCTCATCAAATGGAGACAATTTCTGCCTCCCTTTAAAAGACATTGATGGATGACTAGAGACAAATGATTAATTCTCGTCCCAGCAAGAGTACCTGTACACGATGGCGTGCGACGTCTGGGGATGTACGGCTGGTTACCTGTGCGTCAGGGTGGACGCAGGGACGGCCGGGAGCGGGCCACACTGGAGGGAGTGTAACGGTACGTTTTCAACCCTATTTACATGCAATACTGATAATCATGGTAAATGTAGTACATGTAGGTTTGACTCATTCGCAAATGCGTGCTACATACAATTGCATGGAAATTACTGTTTGTTTGCCCAGGTTGAGCTTTTTGCATCAACCAATCAACTGTATAGTCTACACAAAGTGAGAAACGCTATAAGGTACAAAGCTTAGAATGGGGAAATACGTTTGATTATATTTTCAGGACTATTCATTGTTTTGTGTACAGATATCAACGAGTGCCTGACAAACAATGGAGGTTGTCAACACACCTGCAGCAACAATGACGGTAGCTACACGTGCAGCTGTAACACCGGGTACAGTCTGTCTGGACAGTACTCCTGCACAGGTAAACACCTATCACCCATTTTACTTTCTTATTAGCATAATTCCAACGATCAGTCGAGTTCAATTCCATAGTGGAGAAAGACCCACTTGTCAAAGTGGTGATTCAACAACATAACGGTGTGATCATGTTCGCCACACATGTAGGTCGTTGAACGATTGTGATGTCTTAGAATTTTTTTGTGACAGCAGAAAACTGTCGACGTCTGGAACAGACTCAAACGGTGGTCGCAACAGAATCAACCTCCTATAAGGATCCTGTAACCAGACAGCTGAATTTGAAATGACTTACCCAACGTGTGTCCTCAGTTAGGGATCACACGACGATTGCACAACAAATGCGACCAGGCCCTTAATTTTAGTTTTCCCCTCCCGGTAAGTCGACAAGCTTCGGGTTTACTCAAAGCACCAGGAAGAAGGAGTAGGATCATGTGTTCTTGTATTTCCCTCATGCAGATATCAACGAGTGTACGTCTGGTTCTAACGGGGGATGTGACCACATGTGCTCCAACACTGTTGGTAGCTACCGCTGCAGCTGTAACACCGGCTACTACCTGTCCGGTCAGCACAGCTGTTTGGGTAAGCAAAGTTCAAGTTGTCTAAAAACTTGCTTGATAGCGCCCCTGAAGTACAATTCAAGAGACGCACCATATTTGTACGGTTTGTTTCCAAACCCGGTACTTGGTGTTTTCAGAGATTGCTTCGGTACTCGCAGCATTACGATATACAGAACTACCTTTCGTCGAAGGAGAGCACGTACTGTAAAGTGAACGATACATAGCGTCGCATTTGAAAACATGAAATCAAGAGTCTAGAATCGGAGCGTCAACCATTATAATTTCTGTTTGACACGTCTAGCTTGTGACAGTATAGCTGACTGCGAAGTGCGGGAGTGTACGGGTCCAGGTGACTCCACGTGCACCAGGTGTCGGTACGACCGTGGCGAAGACACCATGGGCTATCTGCTGGCTGCCGACGGCAAGTCCTGTACACGTAAGTGTTCTGTTTTTAGCTTCTACCTCTCTCCACAGGAAAATGGTGGAGATTTCCAAATTAACAGACGGAGATGCCGGAGTAGTTAGTTGGCCGAGGAGTATAGTTTGCGAATTGCCACCTAGGTCAGCGACCTGTGAAGCCTGGTAGAGGTTGTTGGTATTCTGTTGGCTTATCAGGACATCAAATGTGGCCCCTGGTATTAACTCCAAAGCAAGTTTGATTATATTCTATACAGCTATCGTTTGGGTGGGAATAAAAATCTTAATGTCTGTAAGCAGACCATTTGAATTACAGCGTTGTTTAAAAAAAGTAGGATAAAGCTTTGCCATTGTCACATTTTTGTTATTGTACATGATCGTAATATTTTCCATGTTGTTAAATCAGAGTTATGCTCCTGGCGACCGGACAGTCTGTTCTGTTACCCTGGCAACTGTGGCTCCAACAACCAACCGTCGTCCTGCACATGTGCACCAGACTTCAATGAGACAAACTGTTTGTCAAGTACGTAAGTTAAAGAATGGGTGAAATGGATATGACACAATTTCTGATTATGCTCAACACTAATGTGCTTAAACTTTTACATACATATTTACGCCACGTAAGGACTGTTTTCTTACTACTGCAAAATTACAATGGTTGTTCTGTTAAGTGTCATATTTAGTAAAGGTAACAATTGACCCTGCGTTCCATGCGATCTTTCAACTATTTCTTCTCTGTTTATTTTTCATTCTATCTTTGTGAAGCAAATCGATCATGCTAGGTAACTCGATAAACCCAAATTTCCACAGTCCAAGTCCCGCCGCAGATGACCTACTGTGCAGGGCGGCTGATAGGTGCAGAAGGCGATGTTACTGAGGCACCATGTACGGATTTCACAACAGCGCCCTCTACCGTCTGGACAAACCTCCAAGTGGAAGCAACCACGGGGCAGTTAGAGGTGCCGTTAGCATGATTTTGCTACTTAGGTCTATAAACATATGACTTCTTAATATATCATCTTACCTGAAGTTTGTATTCTGTTTATCTGTCACAGGATCACTTGGAAGCCAGCCTTATTCGGTTGTGGGGATACCATGCAATCTCTATCCGATAGACTTATATATATATAGAGAGAGAGAGACGAAGACGATAGTCGCTTTTCTGGACTCAACCCTTCAAATCATCAAATTTGTATTTTTTTTTATCTCAGGTTAATTGGGAGACATCGTTTGAAGAGCCGTTGTCGTCTGATTGGCCAGGGCCTTACTACGTAGATGACAGAAAAATAGGGATGACGGGGGCATCCACTGACTGGTGGTTGGAAAGAGGTACTTAACAAGATTGTTTAACTTTACAATGATTCGTACCATGATAATGTATACCGATCAGTATATTAGTTTGATGTGCAGTTGTACAGATATATTAAGTCATTGTGAACCTCATGCAATATTTATAAGTATAGATAACATTATATCTGTGTGACAATTCTTTACACTTCAGGTGCAGATGACATTCTGAACGGCTCCCTGACATGTCAATCATATGACGATGGCAGCACAAATCACGTGGTCAGTCAGGACAGCCCCGCCCTATCAACTCACAACTGCACCAGAAGTCACGTGATTTATGATACACCTCAACACGGGGACAGGTCAGAAAACCTGCGTTGACTTCTGTAGTACAATATATATAACTCCCCTTTCCCTGATGGCATGGGTTGACGGAGATGCCACATATAGCACATATTACTTGATTCCTTCAACTTAGAACGCTTTGAACTTAAGGCTACTTAAAGATCCTTAAACATCTAAAGCTAAAACATCAACATTACCACTGTTGAAATAAACCCTTATCTCATGAGTATTAAGTATCCATATTCTAGAATGTGTAATACAAACATGTTCACTACGCCACGACAAACTAGATGATTTCAGAACCGCCACATCAATGTCGTGTTTACCTCCTTGTAATACAGGTTGTTCTTTACGGCCAAGTCGAGAAATGGCGGATACGTGAAGATCCGGAACTATGACGGTTCCTCAGGCTACACCGTGGACCCGTCCGTGTACTACTCGGGCCAGGAGGTCTCACGTACCGCCCACTTCACCTTCGACTTCGTCCCTCCGTACCACTGCTCTGTGGAGGGGAACTGTACGGACAACATGCTCGACAGAGGGCCAGCTATTACCAGAAATGTAGGTGGTATCTTTTAAACAGCCCTATAATTGGCAGGCTGCAAAAGCTAGGAATTAATGAATATGGATATGAATATGAAATTTGATTGATTTTCAATCGACAAATTAAGAAAGTACTCCGAAAAGGCATACCACAGCAACGGCCGATAATGATGAACTTTGCTTTGTAATCGAACGGGCCTGTCTAAGCCCAAAGACATTATATCCTTGCTAAGCCGTGATGCTTAAATTTTGTCTCAAAGATGGTTTTGCATTGGACAGAGAAAAATTTCGTTACCGACGTGCTATATAGTAGACATACGGCGATTCCAAAGAACCATGGATTATCTAACGATCGAATCTAAAAATACATGTACAGATATAATGTTTAAATCGGCAACACACTAGTACTCTTTCACATTAAATGTTAGCTTACTATTTTCTGTTTTGTTCCAGGGTACGATTCGACTCCGTTGGTCGGGTTGGCAGGACGACGACTCCGGCATCAGGTCGTACACGTACGAGGTCGTCAGGCTTCAGCCGTGTGGAGACGGGCTGGGGATGCCGGGTCAGGAGCGGGAGTGTCAGCAGGAGAGCGCGTCACGTCCGAACCAGACCGCTGGTCTGTGCGCACTCGGTCTGAACGGTACACAGAATGGGACAAACAGTACGAACAACACGGTGGGTCAGAATGGGACGGGTGAAGGTAACATTACGTGGGGAAACTGTACTGTGGCAGAAGTCAATAACACAGAGCCAAAGCTAAACGGTACTGGCGAGGAGAATGCTACGACAAGTGCACCGCAGGTAAATAGGCGACGGATCATCAGAGAGGCAGGAGAAGCCGAAGCTAACGGAAACAATACCTCAAACATCACAGTGCAGGGAGATAACACCAACACTACATCAGGGTCTAATGGAACGGACACAAACGGTAGTCGCAATTCGACGGGCACAGATTCGGCTATGGACGGCCGGAATGTCACAAATGGCGGGAACGTGACTGACGTAGAGGACGGCGTAGTGTATCCACTAAATGGGAGTGTTGGGGCAGACAACGAGCAGGTGGACGTCACTATCACCGAACCAGGTATGTCATAAATGTCAGCTTCTCCGATGTATGTATAATATGAGCTTGGTAATGTTGCCACGCTTATTTGTGGATCAATCGGACAGAAGTTGACGGCAACTCTGTTGTACCGTATGTTAAAGTTGGCGGACTGTGGAAACAACGAAAAGGGCATGCAGAGAACATCAATTGGCGAAAATATATAGAGAGTTGAAATTAAGTTACATAGCAATGTATCAAGTTGCAACTTGTGTACAAACGCGCTCAGCGGCACGTCGACGCACAACGTTCTGGTCCAAAGAAATATGTTTTAACATATTTCTAACATTAAGCAATGTGGGACACAAAAAGAATCGACATATTGTCTGTTTCACCATGATCAGGTGTGTACTCTGTGACACTCACTGTGGAGGACAGCACGGCTCCGGGTGAAGGGAACGTCATCACAGCGCGACGGTTTCTGCTATTCGACGACAACAGCACGGTGGAGACAGACACATCCGGGAACTTCCCTCTCCTCGTGACGTCAGCAGCAAACGACACAGGTTGGCTGTGGCAAACGAACTTACAAGAGGATAACAACAATGACACGAAGGTGACTACATTTAAACTTGAAGTAAAAAAAAGAGAGATAGGGGTGTTGCTATTAACTCCGGGAAGAATGGTCATCCCCTGGAGAAGGTTTTGTGGTTGGTCATGCCCGTGCGTTCGCAGCTATAACTTACAATCCCTTTGCTGCGTTCACATAGATTGGCATGTCACCTGTTAGGTAGGACTACCCTGTGATCTTGTAAAGATATTCTTCCGTTCACCTCCCATATTCTCCTACCCAATTGCTCCTGTTATGAATCACTGCCATCAGTTCCAGCTGACATGGTCCGGCCACTTCTTCAACAAGTTACATCGTGACAACAACTTCCTCGGTGCTATCGTGCCACACCCAAATAACATCTCAGCTGAGTATGAGGAAACGTATGGTAAGCGGAAAAATAACATTTCTTATGATACTAATACATGTATGTTTATAATGATATATAAGCAAACCTTTTCACACATTTTAAGGATACGTATAGCCGAATACAAACTGCATGATTAAACAAATGTGGCAACACCGGCATGCAAATGTAAGCCTATCGTGATCATGACAATCACCACCAACATCCAATAGGTCAACAACTGAAATTAATTAGTTTTGATGAAGTTCCAGTATGGCAAAATCGGCCCTGAAACCTTGCCAATATGCAGTAGCAGAATATGACCAATATTGATCCGTAGCTTTGCGTTGTTGCCAGGGCAACCTCCGACGACCAGGTCACGTGAGGCGATCCCGCACGTGCAGGGGATCGTGCTGTTCCAGACAACCTGGGGCGTGGATCATCAGGGAGGGAGGAGTCTGACGCTTACGCCCGGGAACTGGGAGAACGTCACAGACGTCATGGTAACTTCTGTTGTAAACGTATTAATGCCATGTACAAAGGTATTTGTTTTTCCATTTCACAATGGCATCATGATTTATTCTGATATCTGAAATACGCTGAACTCAAAAGTATAACTATAAACAAACTATTGTTATTTACACGTACTCCAGCTTCACAGTAAGGTGTAATCATCCAATATATTTTACAGGCAGAAGGACAAGATTTCGAGATTCCGCGTGAAGACGGCAACACAGTTCGGTTCTGGGTTCGCGCCATTGACGTCATGGGGGACGTCGCCGAAGACGACGTTACCATTCACGTCGACTCGTCCCCGCCCGTTTTCGAAAACGTCACATTTTCAGTGAACTGGACTGACAAGATCGACTTCCTCAAGTGAGAGGGATACTATGAAGAATATCAATGACGTATCCTTGTATTCCACATGCTTCTGATAAACCGCCACGTCAAGTTTTGGTCTAGCCATATTTTTACCTAGTTGTTTTTCATCATTCGTCATTAGAAGTGAACGTCGCATCTGAAAGATTGTGGTGGCTTCAATTCTATGATTCAGTGTACAATGATTTTCGGGTAAATGCATGCGCAGGCTAAAAACTAATGTTGCGTCTTCCTTTGAGCATTAGAGTCACACACATGATACATCGTGGTACGACACGGCATAAACGCGCCGTCACGGAAAAGCCATTCAAGTAAAATGCGAGAATGATCCAAATGCTAACATGATCTAAATCATTCTTTTTGCGCCAGAGTTCACATTCAAGCACGTGATCTTCACAGTGGACTTTTCGATGTGCACTGGAAACTGCAGGACACGATCAGACCTCTTCTGATACACGGAGAAGGAAGGATGGTGTTTCAAACCGCAGAAGTAAGTCAACTATCATAACAACATATAAATCATTGAATGACATAGTTCCGACAAGCAGGTCTGGGATACACGGTGCCCTGACCTGACCATGTCTTGTACATGGTTACATGGTTTAACACTCAATAAAGAGGGCCCCAATGGCCAATAAAGGCAGCTAGGCACGCAATGAAGATACCAGTTGGATTCATTGTAAAATGGAAAGGAAGGGCGTAGATCTAATATTTCTAATTGTAACATTTTTTTAAAAGACGATAGACCGTCCAACTCGCATAGGGATGGGAAGTGTATCTAAAACCACACGTGACGTACGTTATGTACAAATGTATACAGAAAATATTGCGGTCTTTACTCATAGCATCTGCTTGGGTATCAATTTCTTTGTCGAAATCCCTCATAGGAGTGTGAAGCACCCCAGTGTTACTGCATCCCCAAGGATAGCGACTGTTTCTTCTGGGAGTACACGATCGACATCGAGGTCAGGGAGATGAACCTGTCAGTCAACCTTCTCGCCGATGGAGGGTACAACGTCACGCTGACGGTGACTAACAACGCCATGCTGCGGACCACAGACACACGACAGGTAGGAAATCCGTGTTTGAAGATTCTTGGCAGAATACTAGCCCCCGTAGCAGGCTCTCTGGGGCCCTTTTCCGTCTTTATTTGGCTCACAATACACTTTTGCTGGCCTTTCTTTTTGTACTAGGTCGCTTGATTGACGGCACCCAGTACAAAAAGAAATGGACAGCAAAAGTGAACCAGAGAGCCTGCTATGGAGGCTGGCAGAATACGACTTAATTTGATGGCCTGTTATGTTGTATGTCTTGTTAAAAATTACTTGCGCGTAAGCTGAAAAATATTCTATATCACTGTTTTTTTAAAATACATGTTAAGATACGATTAAAATTATGCTTTTGCTTTACAGGTAATTGTGGACGAACTACCTGGTAAGTGAACCATCTCTATATCTCTTTGACAGTGCTTGCCTTAAGTGAAAATACTTGTTTAGAATCATGCATATTACATGGACAAACTTGTAGATTTTAATGGCTGATGATGAAAGCTCGCTTCCAGTTTTTGGTACCAGGGTAAAGCAAATTTCACCCAGGAAGTGATAATTTCTTCCTATCAATATACCTATTTGGTTTGTTGTACTGTCTTGATCTAGGTGCTGATGGCATTACATGGTTGCTGATAGCCGGTGGGCTAATCGTGTTCGGTGTCCTGCTGATTGCAGTGTGTCTGCTGGTGGCCAAACGGGTCACCAAGCGGAAGGTGGTCCCTACTGCAGGTGAATAGCGCTGCTGTATACACAATGTCTGTGCATGAATTTATGTACAAAAGTTTGTGTTCGTGTGTGTGAATACATATCTGTCTGTGTTTGTCAATGGAAAATTGGTTTTACTTCAATGCACTTGTAAACACGTACATTTGTATTGTATGATACACAAGGTTTCTACAGTTCGGTATATAAATGATAGGTAACCAATGTTACCTCTCTTGCACACATCTCTGACATGGCAATTCTATATCAGAACAAGCTGTGAAATTAGTTGCAACATACATGTACTGATAATGTGCAATATTGATATTCCTTGCCCATGCCCAGTCCCTATTGACCAGAAGTACCAGCCGGCACCCACCCCTCTGCTCCACCCTACAGAGAACTTCTGCAACCCAAGCAAAGTCATCACTCCCTTCAAGGACCCAGCTGAAATGATGACCACAGTGTTATGATTTATCAAGAAGAATACTTGCTGTCTTTATCAGTATTATATGCTTAAGATTACTAACCCTGCAGGGATGAAATTCTACAACTTTTAAGTATGATCACGCATTTGTGAGGATCAATAATATGGAGGGATTGCACAACTATTTGTAGGAAAGCATATGGCCTCCTTCAGTCAATAGTGACCATGGTAAAATCCTAATTGATATCAGCCCTACAGTAAACTGTGGCTAAAGTCCTATACGAGAGTGACACATCTGTAAACTGACTCAGGTCTGTCGAGAGTTCTGTAGAAAAATGTACATGTAAATAATGTAAAGAGTTTTGATTTGAGATTCCAACATGTTAATAGAACAATCTACCTTCGGATTTCTTCAAAGTATATCTTCCTGAAACTTGTGGGGAAAAAAATATATGCTAGACTATTTTCTTTATATGTCAATCAATGTATAAAAGAGTAATTGTACATGCAGTTAGAACATATACGAATAGACGGGAGGCTCAAAGATACTCATCTGTTGGGGAGAGAGAACAGGGAAATAGAGGGAGATGCATGTTTAATGTCTGGGAGAAGAAATGGTATGAAGTAGCCTTGGTACCATCCGGAAAGTAGTTCGCTCTGATGTTTATTATATACTATATACGGTCGCTTCCCTGCTATTCCGTCTGGGAACCTTGACTTCTCTAACGTCTGGAATCGTCCAAATTTTGGATGAGTTAGCTGATTGGTCCCAGTTAATGAGCAAATTAAGGAATAGGTTCAAGGCCTCGTTGAACAGGCATTCCAACACCTGAAACGCCCTGTCCTCTTGTGGGTTTGACGTCATTGAACGTGCGCTCTAGAACCCATTACATCACCACCAAAAGGTTTGAATGCGCAGTTATCCAGATGGGTAGCTGAAGCGAACATAGGTGCAAACTACTGTAGGTATGAAAAGCCAACATGTATGTTGATCCCTTGCTTTCAGATAAGTTTGTTTGGAACATTGTTCGAATTCCTTGTTCCTATGTATGGGCTGGGATTCTTTTTTTATCATGAACATAAAAAAAACACGTACAACAGAGACAAAGTTTTACCAATCAGTTCCTTGAATAGAAATCTATTTACAAACTCTTCGAAAATAGACAACAATAACTCACAATTTAGTTTCCAAGTCAACCATTACATTGACAAATCTATTCTGCTTTGACTTCTACTAGCAAACACACACAAAATGCCTTAGCTCTCTTATGCTGTTAGTTTACCCAAGGACAAATATTACCTCCTTGGTATACAGGCCAATCTATAACCCAAGGAGATTACAATGTTGGACAGAGCTGCAATCACAACCACATTGAAAGTTCATTTTGAGACATGTAGAAATAATATGGGGGAAAAGCTACATCTTGACCACCTATTCTGCATCGTTATACTGTTAAAAAACATGTCTGACAGTAATATGCGTCCTTTGACAACAAAATTGTAGATGGAAATGGCAGACGAGGCCCCATTATGAGGTGAAGTGTATGAACCAAGATGGTACATGTACAACATGTATTTGACCCCAGATTTTAAATTTTAGACAGCAGAGACTTGAGTCATCATGAGGATTGGTCACTGTAATTCCTGATGCCATAATTGATTTCTTTTCAATACACTGTACTAGGAACTGTTTACACTGAGTTGACTTGGTTTGACTTTGAACATCTTGAATTGTTCAGCTGGGTAAGAAATATTTTGTTTGATCTCAATGAATAACTGATTTGCTACATGGTACATGTACCAAGAAAACAAGCACTGCAAATAAAACACCATTAACAGTACAATAATAATAATAATCAATAACACACAGTAAATTTACATATGGAAAAGGACACAACATTATCTAAGAAATGTTATTTAGCATATGACACATTTAAATAATAACTAGTCCACCCTGAATTTGTATTCTGCGGGATAGATTATGTGATGAAAAGATATGTATAGTACCAACAAGCAAAGTACCAATTGAAATCCAGTGATAAAAACACTCGGTATGTGTGACAGAGGATATAATCATGCAAATTTGGAACTCAAATTTAAAGCCACTCACAGATTGGAACAACACACTAAAAGCAACACTTGGTTCATCTACAGAGTATTATATACACATTTCCAACAACAGAATTTGCGATGCAATGTGACCAAACCATAACAACATGGTTATGCAGGTACAGAATGTTCTAATGAAGGACAGACAGGACATCTACTACCAAATCAACAGATTAAATATGCAAGAAAAAAAGTGATGCAAAACAACACATAATTGTTTTCATACATGCTAAAACAGTGGTGGTTAAAATATCTGCATGGAGTCATACCACTAAGAAACTTGCTAAAACACAGCTATTATTAATGTACAATTCTGATCATGGTATGGCACCTATCACTGTATCAGGCATCTAAACAGAAAATCACACATAGCTTCTAATTCTTCCAAAAATGCATTATAAATATATTATACTTGATGAAATGCTTTCAGACAACAATAGAGGAAAGTAAAATAGACAAAGTTAAAGAAAGGTGATGACAAAGACACACCAATCAAACATATGAAATCATGACATTTGAACTGATAGCTGCCTACATCATTTTGAAGTTGTAAGTAGAGTGGTCCGCGTTATTGCGCGTACGCGCCTGGTTGGGTGGATCGTCGTCGTAGATTGTAGCGCTTCTGTTCAGGCCTGGCAGCCGCCGGTGCCTCTGATCGTCGCCCTCGCTTCTTCTTCGCATCCTGAAGGAACAGCAAAACAAGATGTCCGAAGTGTTAAGGATGGATTCACTTCTGCAATAACTCTTCATGTCATCTACATTTACATCTACATGTCAACCTGAATCAGACAGTAAGATGACAGAGAAGAGGTGAACATTACTCTAGAATGATGTATGTGTATTTGAAAAGGAAACCTGCAGTTTCAAACACACATTAGACTACATTAGTATTTATCATGATGCATTTTTTAAAACATCTCCTGCTTCTGCTTTACACGTCAATGATAAAGCATACAAGGTACAATTGTACCTGCTCCTAGAATGGCAGTTCCAGGTGAAAATGGTGTCAACATCAATGACAACATTTTCTGTCAATACTACTTTGCTACAACCATTACAAGAAATGCCAAAATTTTCTGACTTCTTGCACCTTCTAGACATTCTTATTTTAGAGAGGTTGTTTATTAATCTAATATTGATACAGTGGATTCCAATTATTCGTATTACGCCTTTTTGGATAATTCGGGTAATTGGATAGAATTTCGAAATCCCAAAACATTTGCCATTCATTCTACTGTTTAGAACATCGCAGAATTGGATAACCCACGGTCTCAAACTTCGGGTTTTTGGATAGAATTACGTCAGGTCACACAAATTAAAAATGGGAAAATATGCCCTAAAACTCACAAAATGAGTCCAAAGGTAACTAGTAAATGTATGTATAAAGGTGTAAAGCCATGTAAAGGACCGTAAGAAAGTTACATTCCACAGAAAATCTAGCCGATAGCGCTGTGCTAGCGTGCGAACATTTGGAGTTAGGCGCCATTTTGTTAGGTTGCCGCAAGGTATGATGGGCGAACGTCATGGGAACGTCAACACGCTTTTGAGTTCATATTTCCCCTTCAGACAACGTCTAAACTTGGTTTACCCTACAAAAATGTGTTTTTTCATATCCACTGTCTCATTAATTGAGCTGATTTCGGCTGCGCTGCGTAGATTTACAACAACGCACGTAATGCAACAGGGGTGTGATTTCGCAATGACCTATCTTGCGCATTGAATGGCGGGATATCTCAACCCACGCGCCGCCATTTTAAATGTTTTGAATGTGAATTTTTTCCGTCTTCCACCGCGAAAGACGTAAATTTCAGAGTAATTTGTGGACACAAGTTGTAGACAAGAAGGTGAAGAGTTTATCACTCTCCAATATCGTTGTTTTAACTTAAAATTATGAAAGTAACGTCATATTCTCCGGCATACGAGCGGAGCCATGTTCGTCTTTGTTTTGGTATGCCGCCAAATTGCCGACGCACGGCTGTGCGAGTCAAGCGTACTTTTCCACATGTGCATTTAGCCACTGATTTGAACTCTTTATTAGATCAAGCATCTCACAGAAATCGCACAGTATCGGAACATATGATTAAAGTTTTGTAAACGGAGTTCCGTATCGTTAGAGTGGTAACCTCTATGAGCGTCTGTGTGTTATGTTTGCCTATTGGTTTTCAAAACTACACCCCTCCCCAACCAATGCCGCTAAAGCTGGTCATATAGCCAACTTCGGACTCTAGAATAGGCCGGATAATTGGATAAAATGCCCAGACAAATAGGCGATACAATAAAGCGGATTCCACTGTATTTACATCCCTAGTTCTACATAGTTCAGCATTGTTACACTGTGTTTAAGCAACTATAGTATATGCACTTTGCAGCAATGCACTTGCCCATGTAAGCCTTGCATAATTTAGCAATACCTGAGAACGAAAGTCAACCATTTCTTTCAAGTTTACATGGACAAGTGCACAAAAAGCCTTCATGCGTGCCATAACCGTGAGCTCTGTGCCAGTATTAAGTCCCTGCTATGGAAAATGGGTTTGCAAGACAATGCCAAGGCATTTCTCAACCAGTACAGTGTTATCAGTTCTTGCACCGCTGTTAGAATTTGTCTACATGTAATATTGACTTTCCTGATCCTGTGTAAGAAAAATTTTTGCAGCGCACTACCTATAGCCAACCTAACATGCACCAGCGATTTGTGAAAAGTCGTGCTAAAAAGACAACCAACTACCAGTTGAATAGATGTACTTTGGTAGTTGTGGCCTTGGTCGCGTTCAGTTCTTTTTCTGTTTCCTTTTCTGTGAGCATATAGGAAAAACAAAACAAGAACAGAAAACAACACGTGATTTATGGATTGATGTAAATCAGAGAAAACAACATCACCAAAGAGAATCCTATGTACACATTAAAGGAAGTTATTTTGCATCTGATCTGGAGGAGACTTCGAACAAATTCAAGCGCAGATATTCTATGAGTCATAAAGCATACTGATACAGTGACTTGAACAAATTTAGGAAATCTGACTAAACATTCCAGATAGTTCAAATTTCAAGTTAAGAGCTACCTTCTTGGGCAATGATACATTATCATTACATGTTTTGTGGAAAGTTTAAAAGGATATGTATTGGAATTATACATGTTTTTATAGCGTGTGCTTTACTGCTTGAAACCAGTGATGTGGAGTGTGCCACCTGAACAACAGTAAATGAACTTCAGGTCTGTTATGATCCTAAGGTAGACAGGTGTTCAAGCCCTCTTTTCCTTCCTCATTATCATATCACTGAGGATATTAAGGCTAGTAAAACTGCTATTTGTCTGGCATGTTTTGTAAGATGAAGGGTCACTTCACTTGAAGGGCATTAAAAAACAACTTTCTTCACTGTCAGAGTCAATAGCACAAGTACATGCGTACATGGTTCAAGGCAAAACAAAGGTGTAAGCGAAGTACTCAGTGCTACTTACCACGTATGTCTCGTTGTAGAAGTTGCCAAAAAGCATGATGTGGGAGATTCCATACAGGATCAGCGCTGTGTTGTACTGGTTGGGGAAGCCACAAGACACGTAGATCGCCACAGAGGTGTGGACTACAATAGCCAGGAACTGGATCTGAAGGAAAACACAGGGTGTGAAACATTACACTGCTGTTTACACCATACTGCCCTGGCTTCCTATGCATCACATACAACAGTTGGTACTGTAATACACGAGGTAGCAAAGATTAATGTTGCTTTATATCATCTTGCTGCTGTTAAGTAAGATCACAAATCAAATTCACTTGTAATGAAATCACTCAAAATTAAAGTGCATCATTCTGGTCTACTCCCTTTTTTGGAAGACATAAAGAGACCCAGGACAAAGGAATGAGAGAATAAATTCTAAACAGATCCATAAGTTTGTTGTAGTTGAGACCAAATTCATCTAGTAGCTTTCTTAACTTCAAAATTCTTAACTTTAAATCCTACCATGCTACTGTAAATGCATTTAAGTTTGCGTTAGAGGGAAACTGGAGTGGTCACGGCAATTTTAAGTTCACGGTAGTGCCATACAGTGTAGTCACATACTGTAATGGATTTTTGTGGCGGTTTTAAGTTCACGGTATATAAGGCTGCCTAGCGAAAACCGTGAACATAAAACTGCTACGAACATTTCTGCATTTACAGTATCTAAGTGTTATCTAGTCCGCCACTAAGAGAGCACCTGAGAGTCTTACCAGCTGCAGGGTGGTGAGGTAACGTTTCCACCACAGGTAGGGCTGCATTCTGGGCCCCACAGCGGCCAGCAGGTAGTATGCATACATCGCCACATGGATGAAGGAGTTCAGGGTGGCTGAGAAGTACGCTATCAGAAAAGCATTTAATGGTCAGAAGTAAAAACAATAAATATTACAGGACAAATGATTTTTCTTGATATGGTCTTGGAAAAAAAGTTGTATGAATCAGTCAAACAAAATACATGGTTGCAGGCTGAATAAAGAGGTTCAGTAGCTTGAACTATGCGGCTCAAGTTGTCTTACTGAGGGATGACTGAGGTGCGATAGATGTCGGGTAGCTGAGGAATGGGTCCACTCTGCTACATACAAAACATTGTAGTTAGCTACAATAGTTTATTTATCAGACAGTTGATGGAAGACTGTGAAGAAACTTACATTCTCCTCCAGGGATCCAGCGCACTCCTACGAACCACAACATTGGCATGGTGGCGTGGTGATACACGTGCAGGAAAGAGACTTGGCTGGTCTTCTTACGCAGGATGAACACCACCTAGTGTACACATCCACACAAAATGAGTCCATGTTTTAGTGGTGACAATTTAGAACCCCTACTACAAAGGACAACGAAACTACAAACTTTTTCACCACTTTAGAGCTGCGTCTATGTGTGCATGTGTTTTGTATTGAGCACATATAGAGAATATGCCAGTGTAACTGTGTAATGTTGCACTGTTCTTATTTTGACAGTTCTTCATGGCTTGAGCAACAACAAGGCTTTCAATTCACCATTAATATTTTTAGGAATAAACAAGTTCTCTTCGACGGATCAAGAGAAAACCAAAACCTATTCAATAGGGTAAAGTCTGGCAAGAACTTCTGTTTAAACTGTTCATGCGGTACTTACTGTATCCATCAGCTCCACAAGCTTGGAGAGGAAGAACATGTAACATGCCCCAGCCAGCTGGAAAATAAACAGTTTGTCAATATTTTGCATCATTCAGCCAACTCAGTGTGACATTACCTTACAAATGGCGTTGCCCAATCTCTCTGTTTTTTTAGAGAAAATGTAGTTGAGTAAGGAGCAACTTTAAGCTACAAAAACTACTACCTTTTGGACTCTATATATACTACTCTATTCTACCTTTGATTAGTTTGAAGGTGTTATACTGTAAGTCTCTTTATTTCCGGGGTGTTTTTAGATTCGCGGTATTCGGGGAGACCTTCGTGCCGCGAATCTACTTCTCCGCGGATGTGTTTGGTGCAAATGTGCCCCCCTCCCCAAATTCACGGCCGACCTCGAGATACTAGTAAGATAAAAGCAAGGAGTGATGCAAAAACAACACACATGCGATCATGTAAACGATATCAAAATTTTATTCAAAGTATACATATGTACACGAATAATGCCTGGCTTCATTATTTAGTTACTTCTTACAAAGAACAGTAAAGGAAAATACAAAATCGGCCGCATACCGCGTGCCGAAAAAAAAAAAAAAATTTACGAGGCCACGCGCAGCATTCTCGTAACATCGGATCACTTTGAAGTTCTATTCCAGCGCCAATGTCTTCTTCCATAACTTCGGTTTACACTCAATCATATTCGTACTGAAATATAGCTGCCGATGACCACTGTTTGATTCACAGAATTCGAAAATGCAAAGCTACAAAGTTGTCTGAAACCTCTATCGCCATACTTTCCTTTGTTCTTGACGAGCTTGGCTTGGAATCAAAACACTGAGAAAAAGACCAAAAAATCATGCCTACAGTTTCTATAAAATGTTCCCTCTATGCTCCAGTTGTCAACCAACCTGTATTTGACCTTTTTATTCCTGAATCGATGTTTGCACTTCCATAGAAAGACTCTTTTAAACAACCGAAAACTGACGCTTCTACAAGCTTGTTGTGACTCGCTTGGGATTTCCCAAGCAGCATGGGCGAACACTTTCTTTAAAGAAAATACAAACACTTTTTCTTGTCAAATGAATAAAGAATAAAATCACACGCTCCTTAAATATGTGTACCTTTTAATCATACAACATATGTGATAAATAGTTGTGCATTTTTGTATGGTTAAATTAGAGCACAATTGCACTGCACGTAGCATTTTCACCCATACTATAATCGACTGTCCTGATGACCCTACATGACCTCCAAGGCGCCATCTTGCCAATCCGTGCCGCCGTCAGAACTAAACACAAACTTGCCAATTTCTCCTTGATTTCTCGCTAATTAACATTGTCTCAGCATTTTCGAGATTTTCTTGACCATACAAAAGTGAAATACTACGCAAATGATTAATATTGCCTTGCCGACTGTCGGTAAATTCGCCGAAAAAAATTGTTCAACCCACGTGTTATTGCGCGTAAACTTGCGCTAGCGCTAAGTACTCGGTCGCGAACTCTTTTTCCCACACATCGTCCACCGCGAATCTGAAGACAGTGCGGATTGGTCATTTGACCAAAACCGCGGATTTTAGGCGCCGCGGATCTAAAGAGACTTACAGTATTATCATTCATAAGTAGCCTAAAACTTTGCATAAAATGTTCACACTCTGTGACTACGGTAACTACTCCCTACCCTGGTGGCATTCTGGTCCTGACTGTAGTCCACAGGCTGGCAGACTAGGCTGAACCCGGGGTTCAGGAAGGTGGTCATCAGGAACTGCAGGGAAGCAGGATGACACAAAAGCTATAAAACACATTTCTTGAAGAATCCTAAACCCTGATACATACGTCATGTCGTACAGGTAAATTTTATCTGATCAAACTTACAAACTGTAGAATCAAATTGCCACACTGGAAAAAAAAAACAACTTCCTCGATAATAAGAAGTTAAGATCGAAGCTTATACATTAAATCTACATATCCCCATGTTATATCACATCAGCAGCAATCATGATGTGTACTGATATGTACCTCGTAAAAGATGTACCCATTCCAGACTACGAGGACACCGTTATACAGCGCCATGAACCAGCGCAGGTCGAAAGGCTTTCTCTTGGCCATGAACTTGGGGCCCTGCCACACGAACAAGAGGTAGAGAAGCACCAGGCCATAGGTGAGCAGGGGAGAACTGATGAATGGCAAGTCTTTGGTCCTTGGGTCTGGAAATAATGCAAAAGAATTTATGAATTTTTGTCACAGCATAAATTCTTGATGGAAATACATGTACTTAATTCAATGCAGCATAAATATCAGGTCTGGTGGGAATGGTTGCCACAACAATGTTTTCAATCGATGCCTTTGTAAAACACTTATCTTGATATAAAAAATTATTTTGTATTTCCTTTAGCTTGCAGTCTGAGTACAGAAGTTGCTGTGCTATGTTTTGAGCCAGTAAAGCTTCATTATCTCTTTTCTACAGAAATATTCCTAACACCAGTAACAGTGAGAAATACCTACTCACCTGAAGTGGACTCTGCCCACTCGTGGAATGCTGTAAGTCTTTCTACTAAGGCTGCCATGATGACTTCCTGTTACACACAGAAAATCAGTTATTGACACAACAGTGGAACAAGAACACAAAACCTAATCTCCAATCAGATCCAGCATGGCATAAGACATTAACATAAGCTGGGGAATTTACTCCTCTGCCAGGTAAACTCCTTCCCCTGCTTATGTTACTGTCTAAACTGTCTTATGCCACGCAGGATCTGCTTGGAGATTACACAAAACCAACTGATGACCCACTTTCTGGTACAGTAACACCATGTTGTTCTTGCCATAAATAGCAAGGCCAGTCAAGAGCCTATACATTACAACACTTGAGAGTCGGGCAGTACAGGTACAGTCAGAGGATGACCACAACACCACCGGATTGACGGAGTGGCAGAGAGCCTGCACACCTATGGCTATGGCCTGACACAACAAGAGACACGACTATATATACTCCACCTTCCAGCGTGCTAGCGGAACTCCTATAGAGGTAGTAGGGGTTGGATAAGGTAACGAGAATACTTATAGAAAGGAACAGTCTCAAAATGTCAACATAATTGTGCATGTACATGTATTTTATTTCAATGCAAAAACAATTTTATACTAGCGCTGTATTCCTGCTAATAACTAAATAATCCTTGTTGCAAAATGATATAGAAATGTGCACAGTTCTTACAAGAAGACCTCTCCATCAATAAAATGAGCTTGCAGACCAGGGCTTTAGCCAGCGTCCGTTTTTCCATCAATTAACGGAAATTTGCTGCGTGTGACGGAAAAATTTTAAAACCAATCCGTCAACTTTGACGGACAAAAATCTGATAAAACCTCCTTGGTGGAAGCTACAGGTTGCTTGGGGACGCCGTCCACGGCTGTAAAAGCCACACACTGTTTGTTTTGCTATTGTTATGATTGTTGACAATGTGTGTCGGTGCCCTTTCGCATACGATAATCTCATTAAAACCCGTTTTTCAAGGTCTCAGTTCAGTCTCTCTATCTCCTGAAATAGTGTTTTCGCGACAATGGGAATTGGCTGACGGAAAAAAATGTCGCGCTGGCTAGAGCCCTGTTGCAGACTGGATACATTTGTAGATCCTAGTATAACTAGCACAAGAAGAAGCACGCGTATTTTCATACCTGTATAACTATACAAATTGTTCAGGCATTTGGGGGTGTTCATCAATAAGAGATGGGTAAAGACAGTTATTTTTCATGTCATTGACAGGTCATGAAGCATAATTAGAGGGAACATTACTAATGGTGGTATGTAAAGCAGGTACCCTTTATCTGCCATGCTGACAGATCAATGTCCCAAAAGGCCGGTCCTGGCTGCCGTGGCTGGCTATACAAAAAAATTACAGGTTTAACCATATAAGACAGCAGGTGCAAAATTTTTGCATTCCTATATTTTCGTCTGCATTCCAACATGTTGTCGAAATGGGTGGGGCAATGCAAGGGGATCCTGTCAATTAAATCAGCATGGTTGACATGGCATGGCCATTGTTTCTTCACGCAACAAGGTTTTTGCCCAAGGGCAGACTTTCCCTCCCATACAGTCTGCAAACAAGTTGGGCCTTAAGATTCTTCAGAATATCAATACGACAACTTTGATGTTAATCAAGCTTTGTAGTTTGAAAGATATGCAAGTGACCAATTGTAAGCCAACATCATGGCTTATGTAGTTTGACACGGTTCTTTGATGATGCTTATTCATTGGGGTTTTGGGGATCACCCTAGTCTCTTGTAGATCTCCAACTATACAAAATGGCTGTCCTCTGGGAGTTCTGGACTATCTGTTGTAATGTTACCTGAACTGTACTCAACTCATCAAGGATATTGCCAATAGGGTTATAATTACCCGGCCTTGCATGATGTCCCGGCCCTGACATCATGCAATTCAAAACTTATATATACAGGGCCGTCCATTTATAATTGCCATGCTTATTGTCTTCACTCAAGGTAATTGGGGGAAGCCCAGGAAAAAGGACAAGCAAAGAAAGGAACAAACACAACATTCATGACAACCAAGGACAATCAACACTATCAGATAGTGAGATACACCTCTGCTGTTGGATCTAAAATCATGTCACATCAGATGGGGGTGGGGGGTGGTAACAAATTTTGTGTTTTAGTACTTTTATTACGGTGTATAATACAGGTTATTCTACATGACGCCTAACCAACGTACGGAATGGCACGACATGTAAAATTATTTTCAGTTGCTTGTTATATGGGTAAAATGTAAAATTCAACATATTCAATTTACTGTTCAAAATACCACAACATAAAATTATGGACAGTGTCAGATATCACTGGCCAACTGATATTTTGGGGCATCTACATTATAAAAAACAGGACCAGTGAAGAGGGAAGACTCTTTCGTCTTCATGTGTGTCTCTGAACAAAAGCAAGTGAAGCAAAAATGACTAAAAACCTACCAAAAGTCACAAGCCGGTACACGAGTTCAACTTGGTGCTCAGATCGGTCCAAATTCGGGCGGGAAGAAACTCCCTCTTATTTGCATATGAAAGGAACACCGCCTGGAACCTTAGAACTTCAAATTCGTGAGACTGTCACCACGTGACAAATTAAACCAATCACAATGCGACTAACAATTTATTCTCTTCTCTGACTGATGTTAAATGGATGTTGATTGGCTATATTTGATTATGAGGTGATATCAAACACTGCCACTGATTGGCTTATACTGTAACCAATCAAAATGTTGATAAGAAAGTTAATTACCGACAGGCTGACTTGGTACACGATCGCTGGTTGGTTGTTATGAAGCACATGCAGTAACCCGGCAAATTACTACACAGCGCGCTATCGCTAGGCAGGCTGCTGCGGATTACATGTGATTTCCTCGTCATTCCTTACAGGTAGGGCTATATTTTGTTCTCGGTCATGATGAAGCTGATAACTTGATGATAGTTTCTATCCTTGAGGTTTAACCCGACTGTTGTGGACGTCGCGACGTTGTTGGTTACGAGACCGCGAGATCATGGAAGTGCAGGGTTCCCTTCCGCTTCCTGGTGCAACACACCTGTACTGGCTAGCCGGCTGCACATGAACCCATGTAATTTTGGGCCTTCCCTTTCTTGCGGTCAGCTACCTCTTTTACCTCTTATCATATATCCAGCGGTATACACAAAAGGTGCAGTGAATTAAAACCATCAGTTCAAGTCAGGTGGGTCAATTTGCATGTCTGGGCTGAGGTGTTAAATTATACATGATGTTGATTTGATTTTTATCACAAAGCGTCATGCTTGGTGCTGGCAAATATTCATGAGATGGAAATGAAGGATGGTAGGGGGATTGGGATATGTGGTGAAATATTATCTTTTCAGGACTCAAAACTCAGAAAATCTGCTCACATTGACAACTTACAATTTGGCAAGCTAAAACTAAATTTATTGCATCTCACGTGTAACGCTATGTTAGTCTTTTGTTGTTCCCTGGTGATGATAATAAAAAAATTATGTCCCTCGGTAAAATAAATAGTTTAGTTACATGTGAGCTCAAACTGTGACATATTAATATAGATAACTGCTCAACAACGTTTTTATGAAGAACTGACAGTTTGTTCAAAGGGTGCGCCAATGTATACAGCCTATTCTGAATCTGACACTAGACTAACATCACCCCATCTTGTGTAGAGTCCGTATTTGTTGATCCTTTGCAAAGACTAGAGATTCCCATTCCACATCTTAGATTTGTATGTGCCTTTTGGCCCCCATTTGACCCAAGGACAAGCCACTTAAATTTTAAGAGTTAAGATAAGCAGGGTCAAGTACAGACTTGTAATGTTGATTTATCCCACTGTCTTATTTGGTAGTAGCATGAAGTAAACAAACTGGAGCACATGATATGATATATAGGCTTTACCATTTAGGTCAACAAAATCATAACATGGCAGACTTTCTGAATGTTATCTGAGTGTCATGAATGTATTAATTTTAGACATTTGTTAGCTGTGAAATATTGAACACCTTTTTAATCACTTGCAAAATATGTGAGACTTTTGCTGAATACTAGTAATTGAATATGTATAATGTGTGGTAAAACTGTCTATGCCCCTTTGGAGGGTCCCTAACCATAATGAATGTGGTTGGCATTATTTAATACATGTCATATTCTAAGCACAGTGTTTTGGAGTAAGGACTAAGGACACACCATTATAATGAGCATTGTTGTGAAGATGCTATATACTGCAAACACATTTCAGATGAGAGTACATTTTGTATGGTCTTCCAATAACTACACATTCATAAAGTTCCGCATGAAGTACTTGTTGTATATACTAGTACATGTACTTTGATTCAGGATGAGTGTGAATGTAACTTAAACCTTGTTTGTTATTGTTGCTATGTGAAGTAACTAAATTAGCAATGCCCTTTTTCTTGAGCAGTGCTAGTACTAGTATTTCATGGGTGTGGCATTCCCTTCCATTGTGGGTCACTGTACACTAAACTGAGAAAGAAAAGAATCTAGCATGGCGGTTACGTCTTACAGAATCCATTGTGTTTGTGATTCAGGCTAATCAGGGAGAGGGTTCTTGATGTATGCACGTATAAAGTGGGCTGGTGCTCTTTGCAAGGAGTTATATATGATAACCATGTAGTTTGGTCCTGCCATGAAACCTTCACATGGCTGCCAAATGTATTATGAGGATTATAGCTTTTAAGCAAGTAAGTATAGCCTTTCTATAACACTAACAGGAAATTTCCAAGTTTTCCATTCTTTATATTTTACTAATTTTTAGAAATGATTTATTTGGAACCAAATCATTGATAACTTGCGTACATTGTTTGTTGTGATAAGTTTCCCATGCAGCTGATACTAAGTATGCGCTGACTTATCTGTTTCAGGTTTGTAGGGACCATGGACCTTATAACTGACAAGATTCAGGAGGGGCTGAAGTACTATGAGTGGTGCCTGTCTTTTTCAGGTGAGGACATACACATATAGATAATGCATACCTGGTTACATTATAGTACAATATAGCTCAGGTATATGTGTATGTAGGTGTTACGATGTCTAGTAGCAAAAGTTGGTCACATATCTTATGAATTCAAATGAGGCCCGACATGTATCACTCCCTCTTATAGCAAGTTTTGCATAAATTTAAGCAGACTCTGATCAGGAGTTTTGGCTTGTAATAAAATGCCATAGTGTCTAATCTTACTTACTACATGAATTTCTTCACATGACAGACCCACGAGTGGCAGACTGGCCCCTGATGGACAGATGGGCCCCCACACTGTACCTGACGGCAGCTTACCTGCTGATCGTGTGGTTGGGTCCCAGGCTGATGGAGAAAAGGAAACCCGTGGAGCTGACGTGGCTGATGGTCCCGTACAACTTTGCTACCGTGCTGCTGAACCTGTACATCTGTGTGGAGGTGGGTCCTGCTGAATTACTGCTTCTCACTGCTTCATACACGTAGTGTCGGCTTTATCAACATGTACTTTGCAGCAATGCACTTGTCCTGCTGAATATTGTGTTTTATATATGCAGTATTCGCCTAGTCAACCACCAGCGAGCATGCACCAGAAGAATGCGATCCCTAGGCTATGTAGACTCTTTGCCAGCAAAGCTAAGCCAAGATGTACATGTAGTAGTGACACAAAGTGTCCTTAGGTCTCTTGGGCTAAACCTTGCCAAATGACTTATTTAAGATTAGGGCTCTTGCCTTGGAATAAAGCCAACACCTTAATTTGGTTGAAGTTTTCATTTACTGTGTTCTGGAGTATTTACAAGCCAGTGATTCCAGGAATAGACATGATTGATAGTTTTAAAATCTTTAACTGTTTCCCTGTGTTTTATTTCAGCTGGCCACAGCATCCTGGGCTGCAGGATACAGCTACTCCTGTCAAAGGGTCACTTACTCCAACGATGTCAATGAACTTAGAGTGAGTTCCACCACTACTTTGATTCTTTTGTCTTCAATGCTTATTAGAATTGATAAGTTGTCACCTGTGACAATGTGATGATAGGTTAAAACAACATGTTTGTCGATGTCCTTGTAGTCAGACCTCATGTTACTCTATTTGGACGTGGTGATGATTTTTCAAGATGTTGAATCTTTTCTCTCCTTGACTGTTAAACTTCTGGAACCACTTTCATGGAGTCAATGATGCTTCTGATCTTTGAATGGACTGAAATGTACCTTTGATGTTGGGTGTGAAATTTGTATTGATTTGCTGGTGCTTTTTTTAGGAAATTGTCCCCAATCCACAGAAAAATAAAACATCACAGTCACTGATGACAAATGAACCATGCAAATGTTTTGTTTTGCTGAAACGCAGATAGCGAGCGCCCTGTGGTGGTACTTCATCTCCAAGCTGCTGGAGTTTGCTGACACGTTCTTCTTCATCGCGCGTAAGAAAAACAGCCAGATCTCCTTCCTGCATGTGTACCACCACACCACCATGTTTGCTCTGTGGTGGGTTGGCATCAAGTGGGTCGCTGGCGGGCAGTGTAAGTATGATATATGATATGTACAATTGGTACAGAAGACAGGGAAAAAATGCTCAAGTTAGAGGGGGGTGCTCTGACATGGTATGCCGCCAAAGATAGCACAAATAGTTTTAATGTGTTAAAAATTCATTGATCAAAACTTCCCTTCTTCCTGGCGACTCGTGATGGAGGGACGTGAGTTCGGGATTGTGACAAAGTGTGCCATGTTAGGGCATCTTCTGTTTTTTTCAATACGTGTAAATTCTGACCTTTGATGTTGACCACCTTGGCTGACAGCTAACACAATGAAATAATAAGGTTGATAGTTGTCATGTTGTGCACTGGAGTTCTATCGACAATGACACTTTTATTTTGATGAGACAAAGACCAAATTGCACTTTAGTGTCAGTGAACAGTGAAGACACACAGATGATGTCTTGCTCAGTAATAGGTTGTAATTTACAATTGTTAGTTGGTGTCATTGAGGTGTTTTAAATGTGTTCACAGCCTTCTTTGGTGCCATGATGAACTCCGGTGTGCATGTGCTGATGTACACATATTATGGCCTGTCAGCGATGGGCCCACGTTTCCAGAAATATCTCTGGTGGAAGAAGTACATGACTGTCATACAGCTGGTGGGTGTCTTCTCATGTATCTGAGGAAGTCCACTTTTTCTTGGAAGACATATAACAGAAGTTCTAAAATCAGGCTATTTTGGTCAGCTTTCTGCACGAGTACAAATGTGCAGAAAGCCTGATTTTAGAACTTCTGTCATATTAGATTTGTAAAAGACAGACTTGTCCTGCAAAGCCAGTTCCTGTAAATCAGTGCTGAATGGAATAATCATTCTGAATGAAGGAAATGTTAAGCTGAATTCCTGGTCCCTCTTTACTTAGGGATATATGACAAAGAAACACACTGGCACACACATACGCAACACAACGTGTGTATTCACTGAGCCTCTCCATTCCAGACTAGGCTGTTCCATTCGTGAGGGGGGGGGTAGGCTATTCTAATCTAAGTAAACTAACAGGAAATGCATGTTTTTGACGTACTTATATGTCACAGTAGAGATTGTGATTCAGGACGATTGGCGATTGTCCTAGGACAGATCACGATTGGAGCCTGTTCTTGGACTGCTACTAGAATGATGTGTTTTATTTTTACCTTTTCCAGACCCAGTTCTTCATTGCATTTGCCCACTGTGTGCAGTCCCTGTATGTGGAGTGTGACTTCCCTGGGTGGATGCACTGGGGCTTGCTGATATATGCCACTTCACTAATCGTCCTGTTTGGAAACTTCTATGTAAATGCTTACAAGTGAGTAAATGTCAGATAAGTTTACTTGTTAAGCGACACCACTGGGGCTGGTCTTAAAACAAATGTCAGAGATACCGTGAGAACTGTAAATTCAGTTACAAACAATGTACTTGGTATGTTATGTTATGCTATGTTATTATAGCATATTGATTTGATATTACAGTGTGTCTCAGTGCACATACCCAGAACTTGATAATGATATGCAGACAGTATGTTACTGCCCGGATTCGCCATCTGGCTCATGTGATTGCTATATGATGATCTTGTTTTACACAGAACCTTCAATCATTCTCTAAGTCAAATGTATTGTATGAAAATGTGTCCCTGGAAATGAAGCTCTAAACTGGACAAATCAACCTATTACAGCTGAGTCGAGGAGTGATGTCTAATGTTCCATATATCTTATTCCCCAGGAAACCTAAGAAGGCTGTAGGAGAGGGGAAGACGTCAGACAAGGACAAGGCTGGGAATGGACTACAGCATAAGAATGGGTTTGTAAAAGCCAAGAAACAGCAGTAGAATAATAGAAAAATTGTTCAGAGTGAGGTAAGCAATGATCATGAGATTGACTTAAAACATTGCACCACGTAAACAATCATGATTTGTTGTACATGTATTTAGGAATAGAGTTTTAGAATGTTAAGAATTGGAATGTATAGGATAAGATTATACTCCCCAGTCTCAATGATGTGTGTCTGAGTTGTCTCTGCAGTATTAGCCTTTGTAGGAAATGCTGAATGATTGAGATATAGCACTAGAGATATGCATGTTAGTGTAATTTTAGGCTTAGTGTCGGTTGGTGTTGTAAGTGGTAACAGAAATTGTATAGGTGGACACAGACAAAAAAAGGATGGTCGGTTGAAGGACCTCAAAATGGCATCAGTCTTTGCATAGAAGCTTAAGCTTGGAGCTGACCTTTTGGGGCCAAAATTGTGATGGTTTCTGAGTGGGCCCAGGCTCTGTTGTAGTGAGATCTTGGACCCAATCAGAAACCGTCAAGATCATTTCACAATGTCAAGATCTGTTTAGAAATTACAAAACAGGGTTAGATAAGCTGACAAAGCAAAGCAACAATAAATTGTTTGTGAGGTTTTATAGATGAAAAATATTTCACCTCCACTACACCCTTTTTCTGTCCGGAGAAAATGTCAACTAAGGAGGATCACTATGGAATACTCGTTCAAATTAGTATATTGGTAGACAGAAAATAACCAACACTGCCAAACTCTGATTTTGTAAATATGAAATGAGATGCCACAATGGATTGATTTTGAAATAAGTTTTTGCAGTGAAAGTCAATAAGCTATGTCAGTTTTTCTAGGATGTTTACTTTGATGCTTTTAGGTATCAGTAATCAAGCAAGGCTAACTTTTGCTAATTGATTGAATAATTGTATTTTAAGCAAATCTGACTGAAAATGTGATAAGCAATACACATACATGTACATGTAGCCTATTGTTAGATGCAGCAGATAAAACTCAAGCCAAGTGTTTTGATATCAATGAGCTTATTATAGAAAAGGCATTGTGGTAACTTTGTCATCGATTTACTCAGTTAATTGTGAACTAGATCTTGAAGGAACTAAAAAGAGCATGGCTGATTTGGATATACAGAATCAGGACAATCTTTTTTAATCATGTGGAAGTTATTTTAAAGGTTTCAATGAGATTTTATTCTGAAAGAACCATATTAACTAACGTTAATTGTATAATGAATTATATTGCCAGTCACAGATATTTGAAATGTAGTAGTATGTAGGCAAACAACATATGTTATCTTTGGTACACCAATAAGGTTCCAAGCAGATTGTAACTTTGGTACATATTGAATCAACAGTGATTTGAGTAGCTAGAGAAATCAGGTCCACTTCTACATTCATGCATGCCAAAGCTTTCTGTGCCTTTTGTATAATTTCATGAATTTAACTTATTGCTCAGACTGTAGACGCTATATTATTCTCTAGTATTTCTATATAAGTGTATGTATCAGTGATTGATTTTAAGCTTGTAGCTGTCTATGCAAAGGTGATGTTACTCGTCTTGATTCAGGAAAATGGGACCATCTTCCATTCAATTCTAAATATGCCGAAATGCAAGTGATAGTACAAACCAATGTTGTGTGTAACTGTTGTATCAAGGAGGTTGGTTGTATGAAGTGCTTGTTCAACGCACGAGTAATTCAACCAATTTCCTCGTGGGTAGTCAGAGTTTGGCTATTCCTTTGCCAAAGAATAATGGTTGCCAATTGCCATAGGATATGCACTGCTGTTGCCTATGTGTAAGGAACTGCCTCCATCAAGGTAGAAAGAGAGGCCAGAACATTAGGACTTTGGTAGGAACATTTTCTTGAGTGTGTTTACCTCTTTTGTACCTCTTTTTTATGGAATGGCCTAGCAGGGTTTGAGGTCAGTGCTTGTATATACACATGTATGTTCTGCAAATATTTCATTTGAAATTGGCATTGCTGAGAATATCTCATCATATAAGGATTGTCATTTAGACAAATAATGGAGAATGATTAAAGTAAGATGAATACTCGAGCATCTTGTTTTGGACACTAAAGGTCTTTCTTGTTGGACCTTATTTGAAGGTAAAGACATGTCTGTTACTTTTTGCATTTTGTAAGGTCTAGAATATGTTAAATGTCACAATGTAGATTGCTGTCTTACATGTATGGCAAGTGACTTCACATCCATCAAGCAGTTGTTGCTATGCCATAATGTCACTCTCCAGGTAAATGGTTTTGGCGTGTACATACACAGCAATCTGGAGGGGAACTGGCCATGCTTGTTGGAGAGCTCCAGTGGGTTTGGTGAAAGTGGGACTCATTATTAGGGTTGGAACTTGAAAATCACATAGACTGCTATAGTTTCAAGAAGATTGGTGTACTCTAGATCTTATGACATTATGATCTACATGTATAAGAAAGTCTATCAAAAAGGATCTGAGCTCGCCTGGTAAAATAGAACATATCAACACATACTACAACCTGTATTTCACAACACAGGATAAGACTTTATTTTAACATTAATTTTGTTACCTTGTTATCCCTCAAATATGGATATCATTTTTTATTGATAACTTGGATATTCATGAACACTGTTGGACAGAGCCACTGGAATATATAAAGCTGATAGATCTCTGGACATACAATCCCTGTAAAAGTACAAAATTTATATCGCAAAGGCACAGAGGAAATTCATAATCTTGCATCCCAAGATTTGTACATAATTACAGGCACCTGATTTAGCACCAAGACAATCAGTTGCAACTTTCTGTTTATGTGATATACAGATGATAAAACACTGGCAGTGCTTGGTATGAGCCAAACTCCAAGTTGTAGACTCTTGCACAAAAACTGGCAGTGTTATAATTCAACATTAATAGTATACAGATATATTAATAGTTGGCAGAGTGTTTGAAAAAACAACAACAAAGCTTAAAACACCCAGTCTGCTGGAAGCTATTGGTCAGAAATATTGTCCATAAAACTTACAATACTATAGCCTCCTTTGTGACGTGCATTGGTGTTTATTGCAGAGGGAGCGCTGATTCACAATTTTGAACGTTCGAACATACATTGTGTACACTGTATGGGCCAGGTTCTTACAATGTATGCTGGGAAGGTTAGTTCGACATCTGCACCTGCTAGCGGGCTAGTTTTTAGTGGAGCATTGCCGACATTAGAATCTAGCCAATAAGTTGAAATCGCAAACCAGCCCTCCCCAACAATAAATGCTAGTGCTCGTGGATGGAGACTAAATGTACGACATTATCTATAATGTAAGTAACTTGCATTTAGAACACTACAGGAGCAGCTTTTTTTTTGTCAATGATCTGCTTACACTAGGGTACATGGAAGACTATACTATGTAATTTTCGCGTTTCTTTTTGTGGTGATAATTAAGTCGCGTTTTTAATAGTCCTTCAGGTCTTCTTAACACTCATGTCCAGAGGCTCCTCCTGTTCACCACTGTCTTCCTTATCCCTCTCACATTCTGGTTCCCTACCTCCTGGGGAATGCTCTGCGGGAGGGAAGAAAACGTGATGAATTTTTGTCCTTTTTGGTGAGGGAGCCTCTGTGATCCGTACATGCACGTGTGTGTCAGCTGACTCAGGGCGATGTGGAGGCTGAAGGTATGGCTTGGTGGTGTTAGAACCTGCAGTTCCACCATTGGTGTTATTGGAAACATCGAGGCTTGCTGTGGAGTAAGGAGTTGCACCATCAACTGAAAATCTCCTTTTCTTGAAAATAGGTGGGGCGGTGGTTGCCTTTGGTATGTTGTCTGTCGTTCTGTGATACCCTCGACTGGGCACAACTGATGAAGGCATTGCCTGATGACGAAGCATCCTATTCAGTTCAATATACTGGGAATCTAAACTAGGCCTGAAGTTCCTTACATTGTTTTCATTAGCTGCTGGTGTGTCCTCTGATCTGTATGGTATCTTCACCGGTACAGTGTCTTTTTCCATCTTAGGGACAGATGTTACGTTTGCTACCTCTTGTGGCATAGAATGAGATCTCCTGAACATCTTAACGTCCAGAGCTTGGCTATAGCCAGGAGATACGGACGATGATGCTCCCTGTGAGGGCATTTGCTGACCAGATCCTTCTTCAGACTCTTTTTGCATAGAGGAGGATACGTTTTCGACACTGGTCCCGTACAACCTTTGCGTTTCTTGCTGCATGTTGCCTAAGTTGTTGTGTTGGGGTTTGGCCTCTACCTTCCCCTCGGCATCCAGATCCAGGACCCCCATCTTGTTGTGTGGCTCATTGGTGAGGGGCGGCGCGTTACGTGATGTGGCACTTGTGGACCCACTGCGATTCCGACGCCGGTTGGCACGATCAGCGTGGATGTCCTCCAGCCCTTTCAGAAACCTGGATGAAACAAATAAAAAGCTGAACCAACTTTCAAACACATGTCAGGGCAACTGAATTGATTACATGTATGAACTATTACAAACGGCAAACCTGATAACTTAAAGGTATTATTGATAATGCGTAACAGGTAAAAAGATATGCCAAATACAATTACTCAAGCGACAGGATACGATCTTGGAAACGGTCAGACGTTTCAGGTAGTATTCACTACCTCTAGCTTTCGTGTCACTGACGAAAGGTAGTGGATTCTACCTGAAAGTCTGAGTCTGACCTTGCACTCGCACAGTAATGTTTTAAACATTGCAGAGAGGAAGCTCTAACCTGTATGTGAGTCTCTGGGACCCTTCCTTCACCAGGATGTCCATGCGGTAGTAGTACCTCATGGCACGAGAGAGCTTCTCGTACGTCATGTTGTCACGGTTCTTCTGCTTGCCCCACAGCCTGAGAACAAGATCACGTTTGTGATATCACATACATAATCAGTTTCATATTTAGTTTCAGTAGTTTAACTAGTCCAGGCATATTCTGTTACTAGAAGCAGATATAGGATAGCTCTATGTAAATGGCAAAAAGTACTTTTCCCCCTTTATCAACTAACTATCTTGAAAAAGTGAAGTAGGTAGTCTTAATTACTTTCCATGCCCATTTTCTTTACACTTTCTCCCCATTATCAAGATACACAGTGAAAGATTAACATGTCCTCACCTTGCAATGGCGTTGGCATTGACGATACGGAAGACCTTTCTCGGCTTGTCGAGCCACTTGATGGCGTGCTTGTACTTCTCCTCGTTTGCCAGGAGACGTAACAGGAACTCCCATAGCAGACGGCATTCTGGGAATGAGAGAGGACATGGTGGCTTCTGTTAGAACAGTATGTGATTTGAATTTTAGTACGTTATATTGTGGTCTGTCACAACAATTACAATAGGGTCTGCAATGACTTTTTAGATGCTTAAGCTCCATGGTATCAAATGATTGTCAGAGCTGAAAATTGTTATCATAAAAATAACTTTCTTTTCCTGAGTTCAGTTCCTGAGTTCAGTGAATAAATTGTCAATGCAGCAGATTCGCTTTTATAAAAATGAAAAATGAACTATTGTAGAAATGAAATTCTGTAGTCTTTTTAGAATTGAAATTGAAATTAAAATGGATGATCCAGACATTTTGCATGCTCAGCTGGATTGATTGTCTGTTGGTGATGTAGTCAAGCTTAAAACAAGTTGAAAATCCTCACTTGTACCTCTGACCGGTGCCCCTGGCGGTGTGTTAGTCTGTGGTGGGGGTTTCTTCCTGTACCCTGGCCAGTAGAGCCGCGGCCTTCCCCTTCCTCGTTTCACTGGGGGTGGGGGCGGGCCCCGGGGATCGGGATGGGGCATTGGCAGGATAGGCACCAGGGATGTGGGCTGGGCTGTTGGACATCACAAAGAGAAATAGTTGACGACATGTTTGCAAGATAACAGTTACTCAGGCAACTGGGACTCAAGGAGCAGGTGCTTAAGTAACTGTTGTTTTGTCTTATCACTTGGTTGTGACATGTCTTTACTTTAATGACGTAACACCGAGTTCCTTTTTCTGATGCACTGCACAAAATTCCCCAGACCCAAATGATCACATTAGCATTTCACCAGCCACCAAACCATCCACAATTATCCTGTAAATATTACTTTAAGGTCTGCCACTGTAAGAATGGGAAAGCTAGCCTGGTATCCTGGTATCTCTGTGGAGAGGACAGAAGAGTCTTGGGAGCTATAATACAGCTGGATACCAGGCTATGGAAAAGCAGGAACAACTATGCCATAAACAGATAAACCAGGAATTCAAAACCACAGGGCACCAGCTATAGTAACCTTCCACCCCTGCCATTTCAGAGATGGTATGACCTTGACCTTACATGTTGTGACACCTTGGAAGAGCTTAATGTCATTAGTAGGGGTGGTCAGTGTTGTGGAAGATGACTGGGAGTTGTGGACCCTTTCCCAGAATTCCTTACAGTATCCTTTTCTATCCCTGGTCAGCATCTGTCTCAGGATATGCTGCTGTGCGGCTTCCTCACTGGGTTTCTCTACAATGTCAAACACATCATAGTCTCCTTGTCATCTAGTTTCTTTTTCAAATCTACTACTGATAGGTGTAAAACAGACAATAATACAACGACCTTGACCCGGCAAGCTGCGTACCTTCATTGACAGCTTGTTGGGCCGATGGCTCCACGGTGTTGGGTGTGACTGCTTCTTCACCCTGGTCTTGCCCTGCCAGACACAGCTTAGTTAGGACATGTAGGAGGGGTTTGCAATCTTACAAGTAAGAAGTTTTTTATTCTAATACTTTTTCTTTTTAACTTGTTCAAGCATTATTACATATGTTTATTCTCTGTTAGTTCAACCACCTGATTCTGCAAATGTCAGTGCATTACAATTTAATTATGTAAATTGAAGTTTTGAGACCAAGTGTTTTGTGAGTGATAGAATTTGACCTTCATAATGTTTACTTCTGGTGTTATTCAAGTTCACACGAGCTCTTTGAATCAACAAGATAACTCACCTGTCACATCTGATGGTTCCTCCTCCCTATGTTCTGTCTTGATGATAACTGGGGAGCGCTGCTGGTGTGTGCTGTGGTCATGACCTTGCCTATTCTCTGGGGCCACCCCATAACCCTCCTCCGGGCCCTCTGGTCTCTCAACCTTGACCCGTACATCTGTCATCGCGGGTGTGTGTTCCTGGACCGGGGCACTGGGCGGGTCCTCGGGTCGACTGCTTACAGGTCTGTCCTGTGGGACGCCTCTGAGGTCGTACACCTGCTGTCCTGGTGACGGGCCGCTAGGCGGCGCTGTCGGCACGGCGAGCCTGTAGATGGGCGGCACGGGGAGCGTCCGGAGGTTTGGATCACTTGTGGAGTTGGGCGGGAAGACGGGTCTTGGGGGTTGGTCAACGGACACCGGGTGTTCCCCACTTGTAGGCACTTGTTCGGGTCCTCGGTCCCTCTCTTGCCGGGAATATTGAGGGAAAACAGGAACTGGAAGACGGTGCCTGGCAACCATCTCGTGTAGAGGTTTGCCGTCTGGTCCCAGGATCTGCGCGGGGAGCGGCAAGCGCATGTAGGGGAAGAGAGGCGGTCGCCGTGCTCTGAGCTGCTCAATGGTGCTGTGTAAGAGTGGCAGCCTGGCATCTCCACGGATTAGGTGTGGTCCCAGGGCAGTATGGCCTGGTGGGACGGCTGGGGGCATGTTTCCATCCCGAGTTTGTGTGTGACTTGGCTCCGATGCTTTGCTCGTATCGGACACAGCGGACTTCAGACCGTCGACACCGGCAGTTTCCTGTGTCTGCGTTGATTGTGCATTTGACTCTTTCTTCTCCTGATGATCGGTGGTTGACGCCTGTTGCTGTGCCCCATTCTGCGAGGAGCGCGTGACTGGCCTCTGTGCTATTGACGCAGGTGTGCTGGTAGGGGTTGTTCCCTGTTGTGCAGGCAACGCGTGCAACGGTGGTCCATGCAGCTGTTGAAGGACGGCTGCCTCCCCAACCACTGGACCGGTATGAGCGGGAGGTCGGACAAAAGAACCCCCTTGCAAATGAGCCTGAAACTGTACCTGATCGAACGGTCGGATGACCCGACCAGGCTCTGCGTACACCATGTATCTTCTCTCAGCCCTCAGACTTTCTTCGTTGATGGACCTGTCGTAGAGTTTCATTCTGCGCGCGTCCCTCTCCCTCAGCTTGGCAAGCTCTCTTTCTATCTCAGGGCATGGAATAAAGATGTTCTCTCCGACTCTGGGAGTCTTCTCTCCTGGCAAACTTGGAGGTGACATCATCCGTCCTTGAACTTCAACTCCCTCCACAGTGGGCCCGACCCTGATGACCTTGGCAGCGCGCTGATCGTGGTTGATGGGATTGGCAGTCTCCCTGACGACAGCATCTACACTCCATCTTCTCTTGGGGTGCCTCGACATCGGATCTGTCTTGTGACCTTGGACTGAAGCTGGGTCCTGGTTTGTCGATTTTTTCTGGTCTTCTTCGCATCGGGCTGAGTTTGGCACGACGGGTGCCACCATAGGCCGCTGTATGACCGCCTCATGGCCACTGCTACTATCTGTCAACGTTGTTTGTGACCCTGTAGTGATGACACTGGTGGGACTATCCTCGATCTTCGTGAGCTCCGGCATGGTCGGGCTTCCTGTCGTGCCAACGGGTTCGTCCTGAACTTGTAACTCTGGCGCCGACAGCACAGAGGGCAGCAGCTTGTCGTGCTGTTCTTTCAGTCTGTGAAGCTGTGCCGAGGCCGTGCGGACTATCTCTGAACTACCGGTCGGACTGCATGACGAGGTCACGAGTTTCTCGACTTCACTCGGCTTGTCCGTCTCCGTTTCCGACTTCTGGGAAGCCACAGGTTGGGTAGGGACGGGGTCCCCTGAGTCCAAGAGCCTCGTTATGGTGGCCCCCGGGGACGACACGGTGATCTGAGGGGACGGGTTGGTGGATGGAGGGGTGGGGTAGCACATAGGGGCGTTACGGGGTTGGCTGATTGGAATGTTGTTCCTCGCTAAGTGCTCGTAGCCTGGAGGAAATGTGGAAATGAGGAACAGTGCGTATTTTAATCACACTGACGACAAACGTATCGTAAAAGTACAAGAATACTGTATAGTATCAACGAACCACACACAAACATTGGCCTTCTCTCAGTTTGACGTTTTTATGAAATTGTGCAATTAAGCGTAAAAGCAAAGGTACGCCATTTCCGGGTGAAAAAAACGTCAATTCCGGTCTACCCACCTTGCAGTAAGTTGTGCAACAGGTTGTAGAGGACGTCACCGGCGAACGGGACGCGGTCGGTGAACCCTTCCTTCCCGAGCAGGCTCAGAGCCTTGCCGTTCATGCCGAACCTCTGTTCATCCACGCCGGTCAGAGAGAACTCGTCCACCGCCCAGCGAACCCAGGTCAACACGTCGGCCTTGGTCCACTGGTACGGGTGGATACCGGCTGGAAAAGACAGGGATAGATTCATGTCAGATTCTTACTTACATGTACGGATCTGGGGCAGGAGGGCTATTGATATTCCAAAAATAAAAATTTCTGTCGTTCTGTCGTTAATTCTTCCGGCAGATCACGCTAAGGTCAATGACCTATTTTTCAGGTGCCCCTGGCTAGCTTTACAGGGGTATTACAGAGGACTAGCAAAATTGCATAAACCAAAGTACGAAAACTAATAGTCTAGCGAACTACTAGTAACCCAACTATGGGACTTTCTTCATATATTTAAGATTTAACAACGAACGCGTCACCTTCACGTCGTTTCTCTTGTTTGATAAGTTGTTGAAATGAAGACCAGGAAGACTACCTGTGTGCCCTCGGGTAAAGTGTCAAATTAAGGAAAATTTGATACAGAGATGAGGGGAACACGTCAGACGAGATAGCCACTTACCCAGCGGCATGGGTTTGTTGTGTTGCCATGCAGGCATGATGATTCTGGACACGGGAGGTGACGTCACCGTGGGTCGCGTCAGCTGTGCCTGGGAACGAGGGTCGGGGTGCCTCGGGTTGTGGGGTGGGAAGGGCTGCTGTACCCCGGATGTAGGGAACGGTTGGGAGGGGGCATCGTTGTGGGCCAGCATAGGGTG
Source organism: Branchiostoma floridae (assembly GCF_000003815.2). NCBI lineage: Eukaryota > Metazoa > Chordata > Leptocardii > Amphioxiformes > Branchiostomatidae > Branchiostoma > Branchiostoma floridae. The sequence goes on from NC_049982.1 coordinate 10,893,924, forward strand.
GTTAAAGCCGAGGTACTGAAGAGGCACTCCGATGTCCCGCGCTATTTCCTGTACGGAAACAAAAGGCGAATCAACGCATAACTCATGAGCGTGAAATTGATAATGCCTCATTCAAAGTGTGTAGAAATATGTCGCGATGGCGTAGCATGTTGGAAATGTGACTATCATTTCCCTGGGTGCAGTTCAGCCTTGTATACACGCTTTTGGAAGCCAGCTGCAGCTATCTGACATGATCACTCTTTGAATGAAGTCGGGTATGGATGGCCTTGGCTTTTGTCATCTATTTCCGTCGCCCAAAAACTAAGTTAAACGACAACCTATCCGAATAAGAAAAGGAGTGGAAGAGCATATAACATCATACATGTTCAAAGAAATCTAGTCCGGTCTCTTGTACAAGTTAGATTTTTTCAGAGCCGTTGGGCACAGCCACTCACAGGTATGGGGCCGCAAAACGTTAGACGTCGCAAAATCGTGTCGTAGCAGCAACGGCAAATGCACTACAAGTTGTTATTCCACAAAAGCGCCACAAACCACGTTTCAATCCATTTTCTGAACCCTGCATTTCCGCGTGTACCGTTACCTGAGTGTTCTATATTGTGAGCCTGTGTTTAATGTGCTCTATTTCCGGGTCAATCCCGTTAAGCGTGGCCGGGGAGGACCCTGCCCTGCCTGATGTTTACATGTCAGCCCAGCACGTGCTGGCTGGGGCGACACGGAAACAAATCTGGGAAAAAAACATTGCTGGTGTCGATAGAGTTCAAACACACAAAGGGGGGCAAATGCGGGGAATTTAAGGGTCTTTCCCTGCATGCAGCCACACGTTTGTACAGCGCCATGCATGCACGTTGCCTTAGTTTAAGGGCGAATATTGGCATATACAGAAAGGGCCATATTGTATATAGTTAGTTATTCCGATTCGGAGGATGACAAAACATTATACATGTACAATCAGGCATATACCTATTGATTGTAATTTCATAATGACGATTATGATTTCTTATCTTGCAATCAAACACTTTGACAGCTCTGCCCCCGCGTAGGAAACACCTATCAAATTTACGACCAGTGACTGCTCACAAACATAAGACCAATCCTTTTGTCAATTTAGCAGGTTACATTTTGAAGAACGCAGATTATTATAGTTCGAATGTTAGAACAGCATCATTCCAAGGTCAACAGCCCGGAATGTATTTCTTTCTGCTCTGAACTATCTTGTGCAATTTTATAGTCAAATTTCCTTTTTTTCGAGTTTCATACACTGGGTATGAAATTGAAGCCCCCACGATGAGACTCGGTAATGTCATCAAATGTATCGATTTGATATAAACAACTAAATGAAAAGACTAAGTGAGGTTACGAAAATCAACACGCATGAGCGACTGAGGTGATTGTTTCTAGACGGTGTCAAAGGTCGCCAGGTAACAAGTCAGTAGGTTTTAAAGAGCGAACATCCTTCTCAACCTAACAATGCCTTGCATTTAAATCATATTTAGTTTTGCAATGCATAGCATTACTGTAATTCTTTGTTCTCTCACTCTACTTTTAATTTCAGTCTGCAAAGATGATCATTTTCTGTAGGGAAGTTATCATTCCCTGATACCACCATATCCACCTCGCCTTGACACTATGGGCTACTACAACTTGAATTATACGAATTACTTCATAGATGTACTTAGTCATTATCACACCTACTTCCACAGAACATACTAATAAAGGTACACCAAATAAGCAACTGGAAATGATTTTTGGAAACAGATTTTTCAGGTAGCAACCACCTTTTGTCAGTGACACTGAGCTGATCTATCGAAGAACAGGTTTCATACCCCAACTATGAATTGATATGCAAAGGAGTTGAGAACAAATTTTAAATAGTCCAGTAGGAAACAAAAGCAAGACAAAGTCAAGACAACATCCAGGAGCTAATGTTGTCTTGTAGGGGTGAAAATGCCACTAGTTCGCTAACATATTAAAACCATTGGATCCCAATCCTGATTTTTTCATTCTGCAAAATTGCAGATTGTTTAATTTTTCTTCTGCAATCATGAAAATCCTTCTGCAAATTGCAGATTGCAGATGGGTATTTCTAACCTTAAAATTGAATTCACAGTTTTTTTTTCCTGGGAATTGCCATGCATAGTTGGGAAACAGCATCAGCTTCATGTGATTATTGCCAGTAGCTAATTATATGTAATCCAGGGGGTACAAAACATAGAACATGTTGAACATGTGTTGACCACAGAACACGTTTTGATATAACAACCCGGAACTCAGTGATGACACTCAAGATAAGAAAGAAAGAACCCCGTCCTACCTGTGGAATGTGAGCGCCAGAGTGCACGGAGTAGATGACGGGCCCAGGTGGAGGTTGCCCCGAGGACTCGTGCCCGCCGCCCGCCCCTGCCATACGGACTGTAGTGGGGAAGCGGAAGATCTGCATGAGTGCGCCATTCCCCCCGGAAGGTTTCGTCGGTTCGCTCGCAAATATCGACATCAACAATTGCAACAAAACACAGAAACTGAACAGCCTGTCCTTACTTACTTACAGATTACACCAGATATCTATAAAACGTCGTTGCGACTTTACAGATAGACATGTAGGTGTGTACACTACACGAGGGGCGGAAAAACAACTACGTTTAATTGTTAACCTCAAATCATCTCAGGTGGGGCCGACTGTAGCCGGAAGGCCTGGCTAGGACGAGACCAACAAGAGTCTGACCACGTCAAAAGTTAAAAGTTATTGTGTGCTTATCGATCATATGGGACTTGAAGTTTTGCATCGGAATACATAAAATGATAATTTGCTTTGTTATCTACGGGAAACAATTATCTGGCGGAGCTAGGAATCATTTTCGTTTAGCGCCGATACAGAAGACTACTGCTTGTCATGTTTGGTACATTCCAATGTTTGATGTGCGGTGTTAAGAGGTCGTGTAGAAAATGTGATAATTGCTCGTCTTTGACGTACGTCGAAAACTGACAAAAGCGTGTATGCGCAGGCGACCACTCCACCAGTTATAATGTACATTCGTCAGGGATGTAAAACTCATATCACGAACCGATCATACGACATTTATATATACTTTACCCCGCATTTTTTTCGACGGAGTCTTCCATCGAAATTTAATAACATCTAATGGTGGTTAATGGATATATCACTCCGCAGTACTTCGCAGCTACCAAACCATTGGAATCCCGTGGCCACATTTCCTAGAAGGGGATGTCGTCACTATTACGGAAGTGGCAAAGTTGAAGAATTGGAATAAAAATCCCAACTTCTGCGGTTAGAAAAATGTTAAGTCCAGTCATTACACAGGGTGGATATCTTAATTAACGAAAGCCGAGTCTTCGTGCAAACAGCAATGGGATAGTTACATTGAGAGAGAAATCGGAGCTTACGAATTCCCGATTCCATTTCAGAAAGAAACACAATAAAGTTATTCTTCCCAAATATCTTGTTTCTCCTTGACCAAACTGCCGAATTGTCTTTTACGTAGGCCCTCGCCTGACACCCGTCAGTGTCGCCATGGCAACACTTCCGCCTGAGGCCATGTGGCGGTAAATGATACCTCAGCACGCGATGGATATCCGCCACACGTCAGGCAGCCGTACGGGGAAGGAAAGGAAAAATCTTTTTCACGACCGATGACTGACGTGAACACTGTTTGTTATTTACTTCACGGAAGTATGAAAATAATAGCCGAAACCATTGTTGCACAATAGTGTAATAAATCATGATAGAAGAAGCACATTTCAACAGATTGCTTCTCCCCCTTTGTCGTTTTCGAATTCGCCTTTATGACATTAGTCTATTCACAACCAGCGAATGGTAAACCAGCGATGTAGGAATTTAAGCACACTTTCACCAGTGTACACGTAAGATCAGAAATATTTGTATGAAAAATAGCAACTGATTGCAAGCACTGCTTTAAGACATTTTTTTTGCCACAACAACTGAGCACGATATGGTGAAACAGCTCACAATGTCCTTGATAGGTCTTAAGGACGAGCTCTGTTTATTTTCTGCAGTAAATGAACAAATCAACAAAAACAACTACAACAGCCGAAGTGATTTATTTCTTCACGGCATGACTGATACCTTATGGCGTGACTGATATGATAACTTTAATGATTTCTGCTGGTTAACCTGTGAACTTCTGCTCTCTGCTAACAAAGGGAGGCCATTATCTGTCCCCTTCATACTGTATCTAATAATGACGGTGCCCGAGGGAGATACAATTCAAACGCGACGGACCGCGCTCGAGAAAAAGTACATTTACACGCGCACACATAGGTTGAAGTGAGGACAACGCGAGTGAGCCGCCGGACAGTATAGAGAGGCCTGGATGATGATAAAATGGCCTATGGATGTAGACTCCAAACTCTAGTTACTTTGTGGGTTATAGGGGACCAAAATATCACCGAGTCTGTAGGTCTTGTCATTATCATAATTGCTGAATACATCGCCTTGGGCAAATCAAGAGCTTTCCATAGCATAGCTGTATGTACCCCTGTTCTCGCCGGTTCATTTTGAGACAATAGTCGACTTGCATTTGAGTTCCCCATTTACCATATCGAAACGTACATGGACGTATTCAACTACAAGATAGAAATTCATGAATACATAAATAAATCTTACGTTTTCTGATGGGAACACAGCAAATTGTCACATCACATATAACGAAGAACAGAGGTGCAATACAACTATGCTGTAAATACTGTTAATACACACTGTCAAGGTGTTCCACTAATGCATTGTACACACTCCCGAACCTGACTGGTTACAAGCGTTCGGGTCAGTGCAACAGAGGAGACGATGTACATGTAGTCGTACAATTCAATTATTCTCAAAGCAGAGGTTGGGTCGCGGACATAGTAGTGGTCGGGATTTTTACTGACTCGCTTAAATCCCGATAACAACTATCTCCGCGACCCAACCTCTGCTTGGAGAATAAAATTTAACAGCATTTAGTCTATGTCAGCTAAATATTGTCTGGCTTCTAGATTATCAGTGCGAAAGTAGAGGATACATGCTAAAGCGATGTCTACTAATATATAGTCCGCGCATTCAGAACGACCCATGCTTATGACCATGACGTTGTGACTAGGCAGGACCATATGCGGCAGTACCAGACCATGCCGTTCTACGACATGCTTCCACGGTTTGTAGTCAGCTAGTACCAACACACACACACACACACACACACAGACAAACACACACACACGCACACATACACACACACACACATACTTACACACACACACATACACACAAACACACACACACAAACACGCACACATAAACACAAATATACGTCCACACATACGCTCGCACGCACATGCGCGCGCAAACACGCACGTACACACGCACACACACTAACAAAAACACACCCACAAAGAAACGAACAAATTTCAGATTACTCTTGGACGCCAAACATGTAGCTTGGGGTTTACGCTTCAACAAAGATAGTAAACATAAGTGACCGTTCGATGGTCATGAACTGTAAAATTCTAAGAAGACTATTTTAAGCTTGAAAACACTCCCTCTACTCTGGAATGTCGTAGGTCCCACATTACCCGTTCAGAGGTGAGAGTTGTGACAAAAACCAGCACGGAAGCAGGTGCATGGGATAACAGGGAGGAACGCTTTCTGCTTTAAGGTCACTTTAGGTTATTCGATCTTGGCAAAGGAAATCGAGTGGCAAATCCAAGAAAGATTTTAGAAATAGTTAGTACTTGTCAATGGTCAACTTAAACAGACTCCTGTGATGAATAGTGATAAAACCTACGACACCCTGCTTACTCAGCAAATACGGCAAAAAGAAAGCGGTGGCCACAAACTGTTCTTCTATGGCGACTAGCCAGATGTGGAAAACGGGACGGCATCGTTCCAAAACGCGAAACTACGTCAAAGAGGTATCAAAGAGGGGAAAACGGCTTCATCAGCAGATGGGAAAGCGCCTGTCCTGTTGACCAATCACAGAAGGCGACTTGACCCGTGAACACCTCTCTGCGAGGCGGGCTCAGGTGGTTCTGCCTCGACGTAAATAACAAACCGTTCTGGGAAACACGACACCGGTCGCCATTATTACCTGGGACCACTTCCGTTCTTTCAGGGAGTCCAACGAAAACATCAACACTTTTGTCTGAGTCGTTTGGACTTGGAGAGCGACACCGAACGAACCGTGTATGGTGTCACAGTGGAGCATGTAGTCGAACTTGAAAAACACAGACCAGAAAAGTTTTGAAATCATTCTGATTTGGACGACGTTACAACGTTAATGTTGATTGTTGCTTAATAAATCAATGGTAGGTTGAAGTTTCTAAATACACATGAATCGGGCATGATATACAATCGGTTCCCAGTATTCGACGAAAGCGACCTCTTCCGAAATGTGCGACTACGCCCCCCGTCTCACTCGGCCAAAACCTATTACATGTAATAGTAGTTCCAACAGCTAGTACATGTAATAGTAGTTCCAACAGCTAGTACAAATAATCTGCAAGGAACGTTACAGAGGTGTTGTGATTTATCACGGTGTTGGGTGAGAGGGGGGCGGGAGTGGGAGACAGAGAGGGTTAGGAAGGGAGAGAAAGGGAGGGAGAGAGAGATGGAGAACCGACCCTGTCCTTATTAGGACAGGGTAGAAGATATACATCTGATCTCGTAATGATGACCAGACGATTTAGGAAGAGGGAGGAAAACAGTTCAGACTTCAGTCTACGAACAATTATGACCACGTCAACTTTTTTGCTCGACTGCTACTCTGCTTCAGGATAACTGTGGTCGTGACCTGAGGTTTCTCTGAGCTGAGACTTGGAACGTATACAACTACAAGAATTGGCTCGCCTGTGGAAGAAACGGGCGGTTAAATCTCGAGTCATCCCTTCAAACCTTGAACATATGACGAGCAATCAATGCACACAATTTACAACCAAAGGCCGTTTTAAAAGGTACACTGTGTCCAGTGTTACCTGGTACTATTGCTCTACCATCCCAAGCTATTGTGATCAAAAGGGTAGTTTGAAGGCACCCTACCTCTGGGGATAGGAAGAGACGTTTGCAGCAATTCCAGACAGCTTGTGGTTCATGTAGAACTTCGGCCTGACAGGGTTTTGCTGTGTTTATGCTCTGCAGCCCGATCTGTGACGGATCCCACAGTCTTACCGTAACCCGAGACTTTCTACCGGGATCTGCAAGTGTCACTCGAGGGGGAAGAGGGAGCATGAAGTGTTCAAGTGCTTTTCGTGCGTATTTGTTGACTGTAACGACGTAGTAACTAACAGTGAGTATGATATTTAATAGGGTGAAAATGATCCTTAAATTGTGCACAGACGATATTTTTACCACACAATGGTTAACGGAAATATTGCTTTTTGAATATGACCCCTCCTTAGCTAATGTGATGGTCCTTTTCTTAAAGTCAGCGTTCATATCATATTTCAGGGAGTAAACACAGGGGTTTTCGGGGGCCCGGTCTTTGTCATAAATGCAACGTACATGCGTCTAACAATTTTTCCCCCTTAACAATGGTTTACCTAGATTCAGCATTTGTTTTAGACATCGCCACATATTCTGGAATACTACTCTTCGGCATTGAAGGCTTTCTTCGTCGGTTTCAGAAACCCTACGATGAGCCACATATCTCCTAGTTACCAGGCGGAACTGGCACTGCTCCAAAGCTAACAGTGGAAGAATGCGGCCCGCTTCCGCTTGTACTAGGCACAAGCTGCTGACCCCGCACGGGAAACGGGAAGCACACGGGCGTCCGGAGGGCGCTTGGGCGGTCCTCATCAATACAGATACACAGTTGGACAAGAGAAAACGATTCCTCATAATGTATATCAGCATAGATGCCCAAGAAAATATGTCTCATTTTCCTATACGTAAAACAGAATTCAGTCACTGTGGCCTACATATGGCGACATTCTACACGCCAACATAAAGTGGGGTACGGTCACGGTAGGTATTGAGGATTTGGAAAGTGGTTTGTGGGTGTATCATAATCCCACGGAGGTAACACTGAATACACAGGTGAAACTCGGGAAGTCCCCCTTTTCAACCTCCTTGCCTGAAGTAGTCTACTCGGAAAACGGACATCTTTGGGGCTGAGTCACTGTCTGTGATCACGTTCGTATTGTTTGAGTTGCTATTGACGTCTTGTTTGAAGAGGATGGACTTGACATTAAGGGGGATAAAATATTGTATTTGTCTACAGAGGCGTGACTGTGAGTCACTTAGATGTTTTGGTAAAGAGGGAGAGGTTTATATACAATACAGGCATTGTTCCCTGTAATTGGCCCGAGTAGAGCTGCGTACGTAGATATATTTTGTATCGATATACTTTCGATCTGGTCTACTAGCATCTTGAAACTTAGACGGAATATAAGAAATTCGGATTTAGAAGAAGGACTGAGTGCGGGGTTAGTCCCGTTTCATCTTTCATCAACCGCGACTTATATTACGTCCATGCTTGAAAGTATGATAAAGTGTGAAATATATTTTGGAGCGATGGGGAGGGGTTCTAAAGACCGGGGCTCTTTTTCTATCAAATCTGCTCATACGAGAAAACTAAGTTAGCTTTTTCTTGCGGTTCGTATTTTCTATTTTCTTTCCTCTGACTCCTTTTACAAACAGTTCCTCTCCCGGTACATTCGTACGGGTTACTCCTTGTGATAGCGAGTAGTTACGGTATTTGCGGAGAAGACAGAAGAGACTCGGGAGCCATAATACGGCTGGATACCAGGCTACTTTAGTAAGCGAGCCGTTCTGGGATGACGAAGTGTACTAAGATGACTTGAACGTGCCTGCCACCACCAGGGATCAATCACAGTCGCCTGGAGTTGGCGAGCACGCAAGCTACATCCGCTTTCCGCACCCGTTAGGTCCGCGACGGGCCCGGTAATGGCAAACAGACGTTTCTGACGATTCGAAAATACCGTAACCTCAACTATGATATACACGAGTAAACGTCACGAGGTATCATCAGAAATATTCATGACGTATACAAGAAATATCCTGAAATTATTGTAATTTACACAGTTACGTAGAATGCCGATGTAACTTTATTGCTTTAATTGTATTGAAAGGAAATCGAACATTTGCTTGAATATACGTGTATGCAATGTATGCATATGCATTTCTCCCATTTGTGGGCGTAGGAAAAAGGCCGGGGATGTGATAATTTAAGGCCAGACCCTGGGAACAGGCATACCTCATTTGGCTTGCAGATTGCAGATATGATAAATCAGGTTGTGCTATGACGAGGCCAAGGCGTCTGAACTACTCATGAATTTACTTAAGTTTCTAAGATGTGACAAACGTCGACAATATCATGCTAATGATGGCGAACAGGTAATGGAATTGACCTTGGCGAGATCCCTGTTGCCGTGCGGAACTTCAACTTCGTTCTATGGAATAGAAGAAGCCTGTGGCTTGCAACTAGTGTAAGGGAACTTCTTGCGGACGAAACAGGAAGTGCAACTACCATTGCAAGATATTTTATTAGTATCAGCAGATTAGAAAGGGGAAGCTGGTTTACAGGGATGATGTATCAATATTTACGAAGTACGTGTTAAGACTGTGTGACTTGGTGATATACGTTCGTGGTAGTTTTTTGTACAAAATTCTAAATGCAATCGTCAGCGTCTCCTTTTCATTCTATATTTTCTACAGGGACAGAAATCTGTTTTCAAAATGTTTTCTTGCCCCAAATAAAGCTCTATTTGAAGCCATAGCGAAGCACCATCCACATAAGCCACAAGATAATCGGTAAAATGTCTAAGTGAAAATATAGATGAAACTTACTACTGGTAGTAACTCGCCAAAGTCATTTTTATATGACTAAGGCTAGGATTGTTGCAACTAATGATAAAACATATTACCCGGGTCTTGAAAAACCAACTGATCTTCTCTGATCTTTTCGTGACAGTTTTATATAGAGGCATCCAATTCAAATAGCGTTACCACCTTTCTGTATTTACATTTCACTTTATGAGGCCAACCTGAGTTGGTACCGCACGGCAAAGTATCTTGAACCCAAATCGACCTACGTCATGGCTTGAAGGCAAAGCTTTTGTTATGATATGACGAATCAGTTGGGTTCAGAGACACGCGCCTAAGCCGTCTTTGTCCGTGATGTCACCTGTACAGGTGTGGCGTGGGTACACAGAAGGGGCGACAGGGGAATGGTACAGTATGGCGCAGCAAGGATGTCGCTAAAATGCGACAATAAACATGTTAACAGCCAACAAGCCTCCGGCTGCGTCACATAAGTGAACAGGTATTAGCAAGGTTATCAAGTTATACATCGTAACATCACTCCTGCAGATACACTGCGTAATATACACCTGCACAATCCATATACATGTATGCCAGAAAGTTAAAGATTAAAAGCAATAACAATGTGTCAACAAGACGTAATTTTTGTGACTTTCACAACAACACTAACGGTTAGCACGTTTCCTGTCAGGTGTACAATCATCGAGTCAAGTTTTCACCACACATAACACCACGCACAGAACGTCAATGGATGGCAACTACCTACTGTAATGTCGGAATAGTCATACAGTATATATATATATACGTATATATATATATACAGTATAAATCATAATATTGTTAGCATGTGGCAGCGGGCTTTGTGAGTCATGGCATGACATGGGTTTGGCTGAATGCAGAAGCGACTTCTCGGTCGTCAGTCTCGGTTAAATGGAACCGTTGGTAATATAGCGGCCTAAAAGGCCAACTGGGCAGAAGATTTCGGACCAACTCTCTATATATATAATGCTTGCCGGCAGAGAAAAAAGGCTGGCAACAGACTATGTGAGAATGTATGTTATAAAATGAATAAATTTCTTAGATGAGACTTAGAGCTGCCGGGAGAGGAAGATCTTAGAGTAAGTGCTTACCTCCAAAGAAGTGTCTAAAAAGCCTGCACAATACAAGCACCCCCCCCCCCCCCCTTCAAGCCTGTCCTTGAGCCTTACGTCAGCACCATCAGGGGTTATTGGCTCGTTCAAGGGTCACGCCTGGCCGCACCGTGATGGAGGCTCGTTGTGCAGGTAAATATTTTTACCTGCTGCGACAAAACACCTGCCCAGGACGGAGTAAAGTCCCGGGTCACGGATTCACGTGTGACGACATGTGGTAAACAAGGTCAGGTAAAGGTCAACAACGACAACACTTCAACAACAAGATGTCATGAACAGGACCACGGTACGGGCTTCTGGTCTGGAGAGGAGACATTTTAAAGATAACATTTTGTAAGGATATGACTTAATCACAATGGACCCCTGAATCTAAACTATTAACGTCTTTAAGCCCCCTTTACATAAATTGT